>NW_003805463.1:918976-1152481 GCF_000255335.2 Galendromus occidentalis
TCTCCCGTTTCCCCCGTCTCCCGTTTCCCCCGTCTCCCGTTTCCCCCGTCTCCCGTTTCCCCCGTCTCCCGTTTCCCCCCGTCTCCCGTTTCCCCCTCCTACCGTTCCCCCGCTCTCCCGAAACTTTAAGTCCCCCGATTCATCCATTCCTCATACATATCTCTCGCGTTATTCGCTCACTTCCCTCTCCCACCTCGTCTCTACGATTGTTTGAACTTCGTTGCTCCCAATGTTGCCTGTCCCCTAATGAAACGAAGTTGAGGAAAAACCGAAAATCGGCATTGTGACGTACACCCGCTAATGGTCTACGGAACAAAACCCACAGAAACCTCCCACAGACCCTTCCGGACTTGCAGCCAAAACGTGGAAAACCTTTGAAGTTTTAAAGAGCTACAACGATACAAGTGTACAAACACACAGATTTATATATAGAGAAGAAGATTCTTATTACTCTATCGGTTTGGTTTGGTCTCCTTGGGGCCGATCCTCAACAAAGGAGTGGGGAGGCGTCCTACCGGGCGAAACCACGCTTTCTCCCACCGTCATCCCTCAATTTGGCAAAATTCGCTGATTGTCGAGTTTTCGCGGTGACGTTGATGGGCAATCTCAAGCCTCAAGCCTCATGACACTAATGACTCATGAATCATGAATGACCAATATCGGATCGTAATCTATCTGGGAATATTTCCGTGAGGAGCTGTCGCTCGGAATCAGCGGCTCGAAAAGCACCGACAATTCCAGGGATGAGGTACCTGGATTCCCAAGCGGAAACATTGACTTCGACCCCCTCCACTTTTTCTGCTCGCAATCATCTCGACAATCTACGTCGTGCGATTTCCATGACCAGAAGATTCGAGGTGAGCCTCGTAAGAATGATTGTGAAGCTCCCTAAAATCAGGCCTCTCAGCGCCTCTCCGGAGCATTCCGCCCGCTGACCGGGGCTTGAGCCCCCGCTTTCAGGAGAGACCCTCCTGTCCATTGGACCCCGGAACTGGCTCCCTGGCAGCTTGCCCGGAGATTTTCGGAATTTCAGCGGTTCTTCTGGAAAAAGTTCCGACCGGCTGTCGCGAATTGAGGAACAGAAGCTCACTTCCCGATTCCGCGAGCTGCTTTCTCAGTCCGAACGCAACACGAGACTGACCGGAGATACGCCGAGCCGAAGCTCTGTCGGCTCTATATTTCTTTTTTTTTCGCCGCGATAACCAGCTTGTTCGCCTCCAAATAAGTAACTGACCCTTCGACTTATTTAGCACACCGAACGCCCGTGGAGCGACCTTGGATCACCTACGGCAGAGATGGATTACGCACGTTCGCACTCACTAAAACATAACGCTAAAGGACACGGATCATCAATGGCAATATTCCAGAAAAAAACTCGAGTGGAAAGAACCGCTTCATCCGGTCCGAGAAAACTTCATGGGACTCGATTTCAGGGAGGCTTGTCGTTTCCAGCAATGCTCAGCTTTCGATGTATATTGAAGACTCTCCAGTCGTCGCCAGATCCGGCTCACGATAGCCTAGCGCTCCAGAGCGCGCTTCTCGTTCGCCCGATGCACCATCTAAGCGGCATATTTCAAGTATTCTCTGATCATTGTCGGCTTCGAATGGGTGCGAAGCAGCTTCCATGAAGTTGTTGCGAGAAGAGTGGGCAACTCGACTTTTTGACTCAATTTCTGAGATCCGGTGTGCGGAGGCTGCGCCAATCAGCTCAACGACCATTGAAGGTCCATCGCGTTAGGCTCGTAAAGCGAGCTTCGGCTCTGTCTGATCCTTCCTCAATGATTTAGATTATTCCCGAACGAAATGAGCGGATGATCGTCCGGCGATGCGATTCTCGATGACCGACAAACGAAAGTCCGGAGAAATTTTTCCTCAAACGGCGGGGCGAATTCCGCTTGGATTCGAAGGTTCCCGAGTGTCGCAACCGCACATTTTCTGCAAAGGCAACTCGAGGCATTCCCTGCTTTCGCCCGTCACGCGATCCGACATGAGGCTTCTGTTGTTCGAAACATGTGGAGAACTCTGTTTTCTCAATGTATTGAATAATAGCCGCATGAGAAGAGATTCCGGCCTGCCCGTGTTTTTCACGCGGAGCTGCCGTTGAAAAAATTATTGTCGCCTATCATCAGCAGTCAGGAGAAGCGAATGCTACTTGCGCTGCCACAGATCTCGCGACAGTCCGAGCATTCGAACTCAATACTTGCAGAGTCCGAGGTTAATCCCGCTCCAGCACAGCCAAGAAGCTCGGGAATCTTGGGCATGGACAAGGAATTGGAACATGTCACCGTGAAGTTTCCTCCTCGTCACGTAGTACGCGGCGATGACAGCTCAAGTCTTGGGCGATTTATGGAATTCGCTTCTCATGGCAACAAATCACTGTATCACGCACAGGAACCCGCTGCCGGGTGCCTAGTCCGACGCACTACGTAAGCGAGGATCACTATGACTGAAGGCTTCTGAATTCAAATGAGGTCCCCAGTACTAAGCGTTTTCTGCAATGTCGAGGAAGCCACGTGTTTTGGATGAGTCGAGAGGCTAATCAAAAAAGCAAAGACTCCTCGACTCAACGAGACCCGAGCTTTGGAATCCTGAGTCCTGCCTCGAAGCCAGTCTTGGCTGGCTTCACTTTACATCGCGAGTCTGTCGATATAGACTGCCCGCGCAGCTCATGATGATGTTCATCAGTCTAATTTCGCGAAAAACTCCGTTAGAGCTCCAGTCGATCAGGTGCGGACGCTTTTCCGACGGGACAGTCTCTTCCCCGAGAGTCGATGTAAGATCTCGAATACGCGTCTCTTTGACATTCGGAACAGGGCTGAGTTTAGGAGTGGAGACCTCAGTGAACATGTGAAGATCTCATGAACTCCTGAACTATGTAACGATGCTTCCCTGCAAGGTTTTCGAAGACAGAGAGGTTCCATGCTCCGAACTTCCATCTATCTATTATGCAGATCGGCAAGACGGTCATGTCAGTGACAAGCAGTCGCGAATCTCTCCGCTTCGCGTTACAGCGCGTGGAGCTCTCCGAATGACTCCCGTCAGGTTCAAAGGGGCGACCCCCATTGAGGTGGATATCTGCCGCGCTTTCTCGATCGGGATTGCTACGCCGGAACGCTCACCATTATATTCCAACGGAAGCTGTGACACTGTTCGGGAGAAAAAAGGGATACATGACCGATTTCGGAAGAGCTGTCTTTGGAGGAGGAGGTCTCGCGTCTCGCGAGGGAACGATTCTACCGGGGCAAGGAAAGCTTTCGCCGAGTCGGGAGATTCAGATTTACTCAGATTCTCCCCTCCATGATACGATTTCCGATTCCTGTATCCCCGTGCTCATACAGGAGTTGATGATCGATTTGATGATCTTCCGATCCTGAGTGTAGCTATCCCCGTGAAACGGAGTCTCGAACCCGCATCGGACTCTTTTCTTCGATGATCCGGCCAGACTGGCTCCTTCAAGCACCAGATACCTGACGCGCGCTTCCCGAAATGTCTCCCGTGGCTAGCTGTCGCTTCTCCGCTGTTGATAAGAACGTCATACCAGATTGAGAAGCTCATTGCCTAAAGCGGCGACTGGGCGACAGTCACGGTAGTGGATTCCAGACACAACGTCACCGCTCGGAGCCTGCACCCGAGCGACGAAGCTCCGAAAATATTTGCCTCCTGCTCCGAGCTAGAGACACCTCAAGAAGTCCGGTAGGATCGGCCGAAAGCTTCAGTTGACCGTCCGATTGTATGCAAGGGTTCGTTAATAAATGTATATTTCTGGCTTGCGTCTGCGCGAGCGTGGCCTCGGCGACAACGATAGAAATGAGTTGAAGGAAAGCTAATTTGTCTTGATTAGAGAACGCAAGGAAGGAAGCGGTCTCTCATTCTGGAGATTTGGCTCATCCATTGACCCTGATGCTCTCGCGTTCATGCTGTTATCCCGCGCTCTACGGATCCTCCACTGACAGGGGCTGCGGTGAGACCCGTCGCGTGCCTGAGCGACCACTGACTTCCGTCGAAGCGAGCGAATCAGTTGACTGGTCGGTGAGCGGAGCTTCTCCCGAATGAGCGATCATGTATGAACAGCACGATGTCCAAAACATCACTATCCCTGGCAGGCTCCGGTTTCTCCAAATCTGAACGATGTTCTGATCGGCTCGCAGGGATTGGCCTCAAAGGTATATTATGTGGGGGACACTATGGAATTCTTTGAGCTCCTGCTGAAGCTTTCTTCTCGGCAGCTGGACGACGAGCGACGTACTAGGCTCGGAGACCGCCGAGATCTTGGGAGAGCGAATTGCAACCTGCGACTCACCGCTTCACTGTCGGCTTCGCTTCCCGTTATTTTCCATTAGATTTTCTCCTGACGCGATTGGCATCACCACGACTTTGAATCTGTCAGAGCGCCTCGCTTCGAGGGAAGCGTCGAGACGCTTCCCCTCTCCACGGACCCTATTCCGAGGCCAAGCATAATGATAACAGACGATTCCGATGCATCATCATGCTGATGGCATTTCTTTTCCTTCCGCCGCTCACTTTACTGCTTGGAGCGAAGATCGGACACAGTTTGTTCGAGTAACTCGCTGCCATAAGCTAGGGTAAATATGTACATCCGCCGCACACTTCTCAGCAAGGCATAAATGACCTTGCATTCGCCCTGGCTCGCTCCTGCTTTTAGGCAGGCTTCGTGCGACCGAAAAAGCGAACCACTGTCACATCTCACTTATTGTCAGGCCTAGGTTTGGTTCTAGTCCGTGCTCCGAGACAAGACTGGTAGCTGATTATTCTGTGATGGGAATTCTCTGGAGTCCAGACTCTGGACCAGTGATTCCCAGAGGGATCATCCGGTACACACAGATCCTATGGGCGAGGATTTAGGTTCCTCGGGACGGAACAACTCAAGACTGCTCCGAGGACGGGCGGCTTCGGAGGCCCTCACAATCAGCATTCATCACGGAGCGCTGAAAAATTTACAGAGGAGTGTCCAAAACTTCGTCGTTCGGCGATCCTCGTTTCTGATCCAAGCGGGAAAATTGCTGTGTTTTCCTACACGTATCCTCATTAGGTAGGAATTCTGTCCTGACGAGTTGAACAGTGACAAAATTGATGTCATCTCGGTCAATCGAATTCTCTGAATTAATTCAACAGAATTCTCTGACGTTCGAGGGGTTATGGCTCGTGCCTTTATTAGTCCTGAGTCCTGAGGCGTCGCGGCGGAACGATAGCTGCATCCATGAAATCAATGAGGGCGGATCTTTCGTGAACTTGCAATGATCTCAGCATTGTTGACAAATATGCGTTTCTGGTATCGTACCGCGGAGTCGGACGACTCCTCGGCGTCAAACGACAGAGCAGAATGCAATCGTCGGCACGACAATTCTGAATACGTTCCCACGATGGAATATGAACCCCTCGATCTGCTCCCCGGCCGCAACAGTTCAAAACTCCTAGCCCTTACTCCCCGGTGTTCCTTGGCTTGCAGTGTCTCGAGATTGCAGCCTGAACGTCTAATCCGTTGAGTAGGCTCGCACCGGGTCTTAGTAGTAGGAGACAAGTGGAGGGAGGACAGGTGTCTTGCGACTTGAGGTGGTACGAGATTGACTCCGGCTAATTGTGCGAATCTTCGGCTTGACTGCGTGAGCGAACGCCTGGCTTTTTCGATCGCCGCCCTTGCAGTGGATTTGCTCCGAAGGCTTTCGGCGAGCTCCCATGCAGATAGGGTCATCAACGCGGCCAACATCAGGAGCCCTTCACGCCTCTCGCTGGAAACTTGGGCTCTCTGATCAACGAACAAATAATAATATGGTACAACCCCCAGTCGCTGCTGGGATGTAGCAGCCGGAGACTTTCTGGGCAATGACACGCAGAGTGCAAAGGACCTTCCCCGTGTTCGATGTGCTTTGCACTCGGCACACTTTCGGTTTGCTCTTGGGGCAGATATTCGGCACGATGCCTCCTGCGTCGAACCCAACATGAGTGGTATGCTCGTTGCCGCCCGGGGCCGTAGATACAAATCACCCCGACCACTCCGTCTACTTGCCCCCCCCCGCCGCGACGGAGCTGAATCCGGAGCGACCCCCTCAAAAAACGTTTTTCGAGAGCGAGTTCCACGGAGGAATATCCCCGATCATATTCTCCTCCTACAGACGATAGGGAAAATCCCCCGTAGCTTGGAATCGTTTTGGTCCAATCGAGGATCCATCCTCGGGGATATACCATTGAAGCCGCTCCACAGTCCCGACATGTAGTATTGTTGTTGTCGGTCGCCTCTCGTTGTGTTCGTGGTGGTCACGCAAGGCACGACTTCACTGTGAGCCATTGCAGTAGTCTCGCGTAGTCGACGGAATACGACGGAGAAAGTATCGACCAGAAATAGAAAACACCTGTTCGAGATAGCGCGGTCCGATGTTTGGCGAGTCTGCCCTGGGACCTGTTGCTCAGCCACTCGGTTACGAGTTTCGATAATCAGAAGAATATTCCGGTGAGTGACGGTGAGGCTCACTCGAGCCGTCACGAAGTCTGATGTGTTTCTGCGTGTTCCAAGCTGGGAGCGCTGCGGCTGCTCAAACATAGAACATCTCGCAATCAGATGGAGCCGAGCGATACTGCAGAACGTCTGCTCTGGAAGCGCGTTCTATCGCTCGTTTCCCCGGGAGGCATGCGCGAGCGTCAATCTACGAGCAGTCGTTGCATCGCAGTGCCCACGTTAGGGCTTATCAGCACATGGCCGGATGCCGACTCCCTAAAGATGACGAAGTGTCTCGCACCAATAGGCATGGTGGACTCGCCAAGGCGACCTCAACATGCCGATTGGTGCCCACGGCAAGCCTTCGGCGATTCGCAGCTGCGACCGTCGCCGAAACCTTTCGGAATCGGCGATGTTCCTGACGAATTCTCAGGAGCCACGCTCAGAGTACAAATTTCATGGAAAGCCCCGATCCAACATGAACCCATCATCATGATGTCATTTTTTAATTCGTCTCTAAAACGGAATCTGTATCCTCAAGTCGCTTGATGAACAGCTGGGGAGCCGCGAAGAGGCATACCAAAGTCGCAAGTCCGGCTACGTATAACTCATTCCATTGAGAGTCAGCATTGAATTCTTTTCAACTCATGGATCGAGGACGATCACGCTGGATGTCTTGGGGGCTCGATGAACTACACTCTTCGAGGTCATTCACGGAGTGACCCCCCGTATCGGATGAAGTAGCGATCTCCGGGGTCCCAACAGCAGCTTGTGCCGGATTCGATTCGATTGTGACTTCATCGGCGCAGGTGCTAGGGATCGAGACAGGCTACGAACCGATGAGATCTGCTCGTGCCTCGGACTCTCAGGTTTCAAAGAGGATTCTCGGTACCAGCGGCCCGGTATGGAATATCGGAGATTGTGGGGGGAACTCATACCACCCCTGCGATTACCAATCGCTGGAAACTGGGAAGGGGGAGCTGAGGGTGGCTGTTGGAGGATGTCCGTCTGGGTAGCAGACGGTCGATAGATCGCAGATGTTCGTGATGCTCAGCATCCATCTCAATGTTCATCTCAATGTAGGCGATCGATGGCTTCGACGGCCGACGAAGCGTACCGAAAACGGTCGGGGGAGTAGAATGAGCACCCGATGAGTCCTATTGTGAGCATCAGGAACAACTTAGTTCCAGGTATGTCGGTATAAATACTCTGTCAGACATTCATTCTTCCTAGCCTCCGCAAGGTCAGTGGGTCCCATGCTTGTCGTCATAGTCTTGCGGAGCGTTTATTCTCATGTGAGATTCAAAGCCGCCCTTGAGGGAGCGGCTTTTATTGAATCGATCGTGCTCGTCGGATGATGCCCGACTATGGAGTGCGAAATGTAGTCGATCACCTGAGTAATGATGGGGCTACTCGGGTTCGTGAGTCTGCATCGGAGCACGTGTTTTTGAATACAATTTCTCCCTCGAGTATTCTTCGAGCATTGCTAACACTAAGGCCACGAATCGACTACGTGACCCACAACAATAGTCTGAACTTGGAAGTCTGTTGCGAACAATTGTAGCCGGAGCATCAGCCGAGAGAGCCGGACTCAGTCTTGCGAGCTGAGAGTCCAGCTCGGTCGACGACACCCGTTCGACTACTCGCATGAGGAGGGAAATGACGCCAAACGTTGAGGGGAGCTCCAAGCTTCTTCATACGACGACGGCGGCCGCACTATCCGGTCTCTGAGGCCCGGTCGGCTCGTCTCGGAACGAACACCGTTGTCGGGAAGACGGACGGCTGAAAGTCACATCGCAAGCTATCGCAATCTATGGCGGCTGGCCGAGTGCCGTGAAAGGCCCCGCTCGTTTGATTCGCACCTGCATCATAGCAAATATCAGCCCTCCAAGTCCGAGGAGACTGTCCCCGTATTGTGTTCGTCGCTATTTTCCTCTACTGGCATCAATATTCGTCTTGACCTAGTTGTCTCCGGTTCGACTTCATGTCAACACTGCAGAGAGTGAACCTGTTGCTGCCCCTGCTTTATTATTCGTAGTATCCGGTGGAATGTTTGCACTGATGATGTCCGGCCCGGGCACGAGGCAGGCGATTTCATTTCTGGCAGCAAGACACGCATCGCTTCTATTTCGTTTAGGCATATTCATCGTTGTCGATAATGGTGACAGAGCGGCAGATACATTATTCACGTGCGCCACGTTCAATTAGATTATCGTTATATTGTCCTTCGAAGGCATTGAGGAGCGCGGGAGGAGCTGTGGCACATCATGCAATGCTCCGATCCTCGGTTTCACTAAGCGCAAATCGAATAGAAACATCATGAACGATTTCCAAAGCGACGGCAGAGGATGGCTCCGATCAATGCGCTGAAGAGGAGAGGAATTTCGGTCCGGAGCCCAGCACAGGAGATAGCCACGTGCGTTTCCCCGGAAAAGCCCCATCCCGGATCATAGTAAGGATCAACAAGTTCCTTGAACTGGGCGAATGGAAAAGTATTAGTTTGATACCTCTGATGTACGGCCACAGATCCATTAAACTGAGATTACTTAAACTTGCGCAGCAACGATCAAACTCGTCGACCGCCGACCTTGGAGAGCTGAGGCACTCGGTCTCGCATCCCGTGGCTCCGGATAGCGAATGGTTTTGAGAGTCTCGACATCGCCGAGCGCTAGAGATCCTTGCCTTCTTTCGTCTTCGGAAATCTTTGGCCTCACATTGAGGCGTTCCGTCGCTCGAGTGAAGTGATTATCGGTTCTGACTGGTGGCTCGTCCGTTTCAAGGCTGTACGACTCGATGCTTTATCGGACGAGCTCGTGTCATTGGGAAGCCCGGAGGCTCCTCGGAAAATCAAGCAAATCAGAAAACACGATGGCTGCCGATCCCGCTGCACGGTGTTTGGTCTGGATATATGTAGAGGTGCTAGACAGTGCTGTTTTCGACGAGGCATCTGTTTTATTGAACGGAAAGCTGCTATGATGTCGTTGCTCGCTGACCTCCGCCTCTACTCACCGAACAAGTCTCGACGGGAAAATTCTTATCCTTGGCACTGTATTCCTGTTACTTGGTACCCATGGACGCCAGAATTCGAATTTCGGTAGGACGGCTCCCTTGAAGGACTTTTCCTGGCAGCTCGGATATGTGTGAGAGCCCGATTGGACTCCGAACGAAACTGGATTCATCTTCATTTCGTAATTGAAAAGGCCTATCCCATCGAACATTCAGCCGTACGAGTCGGAATCATTCATCCATTACACAACTAGAGGCAAGAGGGCTGTTATTGGTGTATGACCTCGTTCAGCGATCTTTATCTACATGTTCCGCCAAAGAGAGAATTCGAATCCCGCTCATCTTCCCCCCCTCGTAAGAATCTTCATCTTCTCCGGTAGCAGTACATGCGGATTCGCTCATCCTATAGCTCTGCGTCACGGGGACGTCAATGGAAAACATGCGAGTTAAGGCAAACTGAGACAATCAGTAAGAATTATGATTGTCGCTCCCGCCGGGACTCGATGGTGGGATCCTCCGGGCTCATGAGAGAACGTGCAGCAGAACCTATTCGTTCGAAACCGCTGACCTTGGGGAAACATTCTTTTTCGCCTCTTACGTGTCTTATGTCCGCGGTAGCGACGGGACGGTCGCTCAAATTTAGATTTCCGAGCCGGTAAACGATACTTAAACCGTTCGGCAGTCGCCTGCCACTGCGGTCGCAAGCCGCTGTAGGCAGTCATTAAAATATTGCCGCGAAGGCTGCCTCTGCAGGCGTTACTGCCAATGCCTGCGCGGCTGCCTACACGGCTGGCGAGCTCGGTGACGGCGGCGCCGGCGAACTACCGCATGGTCTACATGACGGCTTACCTGACTGCTTACTTGACCTGCTCTACCATCAAAAACAGTCGGGCGGCCGGCCGGCCGGCCGGGAGGCAGCCGACGAACGGCGCGGCGGTGGTTGTTGCGGCGGTCGCGGCGCTGGCGCCTGTTCGGGGTAGTCGCTGCAGTAGTGCCGTAGGCGTATGGCAGCTGCGGCTACCGTTGGCATGATGCCGCGCGAGGAGAGCTATGCCGACTGACGACTGCCGCATTGTTGCTAATGCCGTTTCGGTTTGGCGACCACTGTCAATGTGCGGGGTCGTAATCCATAACGGAATTTTTATTTCACCGTATTTCCGAGAAAGGTCCTCGTCCCCGAACGGCGGCGACAGCGTAAGCGTTTGTAGGTCGAGAAGACGCGTGCCAAAGCGTGCATGACCACTCAGGAAATCTCGCGTAATGGAAGAGCACAATATGTTGTAATCAGAGGAATTCAGCTCAATGATACTGTCTCCGAGGCAGACGAGGCGGACGCAGACGGAGAGAACGACATCGACTTGGCGGCTTGGAGGACAATGGATGCTGCGTCGCTGATCGCCCAGATCACTTCCCTCAGCAAAGCAGAGCAAGAAAGATACATTGCGCCGAATACGTGTGAACATCCACTCTTCGAGCGCGATCGAAATCGCTCACGATGAAACGATGAGCCACCTTAAGGACGCCTCGGCCGGAAGCGCCAACTCAAGACCAGGGACTTCGAATAACCGAAGACTGCGGACGCGTCCTGATCGCTGCGGCGAATAATCTCGAATTATTTCAGCATGAAGTACCACAGACTCCATCCGAGAGAGCACCGAGCCGGAACATGCGTGAGCATAGGGCATCAAAACAAATCAAGATGCGCGATCGCCCGCACCGTAGAGCTCAGTTCGACGGGGAAAGACTGAGTTCCTGCGATCGAATGCCCCTCCGGCCGATCGAGGTATTCAAGCCGACATAAGGGTCACGAGGCCGAATGAGATCGAGATAGGATCTCAAAACTTATTTGTTGTTTCTTCTTTTCTTTCGTTGTCTACTAAGCTTCTGAAGAATGACTGTTCCTTTCCATCACCAGAACGCATATACGCTGATGGCCATTCACCCTCAGCTGCCGGAATATTCGAGTTTCCCTGCGGGGAAGCTCGCCCCGGTTGTCCCTACGCGTATTGGATGCTCGCAGCATTCGACCTTCAGCTGTGGGTCGAGCGGAATCGGAGCGGGGCTCCCTGCATCCCGAAAATCACATTCGCAATTAGATCGGATCGATCGCGATAACTCCGCCGAGGCCCCGACCGCCCTCACTCTGTCGCTCCATTTCAGAGAACAGCTAAATATATGGATTAGGAGCTCAAGGGGATTGTTAGTCCTGCTCAGAGAGGACATATCACAGGTTACGAATGTCGTTCACTGGTTTGCTAGCGAGCTGCTCTTATTGACAACAGGAGCTGAGTCAAGGTTGTCATCCTGGAAGGCATCCATCCTGGCGATCTCCCCCAACTCAGATCGATACCATGCCCCATACAGATGGAAATTTATTCAAGCGTCGGGATGCTTATCTCTAGGATGTGAGAGCTCGGTCGGCGATCGTCTCTCAAATGATCCCGTAACGAAGGATTCTCAACGAACTCATTTTTGTGAATACCATGCGATGTAGTAAAACCTCAGTCTACATGACGGCAGGATAATTCCAGTAGAGGGCCGCTTGGCATCGCCAGACAGCCCGTAGGGCACGCCGACGGGCGAAATATTGTCACGTTAAAGACTCGCCGAAAGTCAAACGTGCCGACAAGAGTCATATAGATAAACTGCAGAAAATCGCGATTGCTTCCAAACGGATCGAGGTATCTTTTCCAGAGACTCCCGAGCCGAATCCCCGGGTGGCTGTCGGAGGGATCGTGATGTTCCTCGATCCTTTTCTCGAATCTGACGTTGAAAACATTCGGAATCGCCTCGATCCGATCATTGTGCACCGACTTAGATCGCATCAAGCTTGCGATCCCCCTCTCAGGCTTGAGCGAAAGCCAGTGACTGGATCTCGATTGCGAGGATTCTGGTATGTTCAGTCTCCTGTACTTAGACTAGGTTTGCGCGGTTCTCGGCGCTCGACCGGCTTTAAACTTATCCCCGATAAGACTGTGCGCCTTTACGACCGTTTGTCGTTAGAGATGCTTTCCAGTTGACGATTCATTTCTCCGGCAATGGGCTACGAGAATCCCGACGTTTTGCTTGCGGAATCCGGCGGAATCTCGGCCAGAGCTCGACTGTTTCCCGCTCTCCATTCTTCACGTAACCGGTAACTCGGAAAGGCTCATTGTGATAGCCGATGAGACAACTCGACCGAGGCTCAAACGGTTTCGTTGGCATCAGGAACCGAATAAGTCGGCGCCTGGAGAGTCCCGGGGAATTCAGATCCTAGTGTAGCACTCGGACGGTCGAGAAGCCTTATTCAAATGTAGATCCTGAACTCAATTATTAGGTACTTACAGCGAGAGGACTTTACGAGCGATTTCCTGGGGCAAGACAGGCACCTGCGTGATGTTGCTACGCTCATCGCACTCGAGCTGAGTCAAATCAGCGGTGCACTTGCACTTTACACAAACGGCGTGTTGAACTTTTTGTTTGTTGAGAGGGTTGACTTCCTTTGGGGGTGGGGGTGCCACGAGCACGGGTCCAACCGGTCCGTGTACTCCAGTAGCCAAACGATCACTGGATGGTGGCACCGCCCCCGGAACGCCCACCGCTGCGCCCACCAGCGCTAGGAGGCTAAAAAACCACAACAGCGCAGAACACGAGCACCGGGACCACGGACACAGAAAGCGCATTCTGAAAGAAAAGTAGAATGTTTCGTGAGATTTTTCGAATGCTGGATTCCGATTCCCGGCCTGTATTCCGGCTCTTTCGCATATTTCAAGCCGATCTGTTGGGAATTCGTTGCAAATGATACGGAGCTGGCTCCCGTGAGGGAATTCAAACCGACCACACTGTACAGAGGTTAGCCCGCTTCGTATCCAAGCCGCCGAGACGTGCATTGCCGCAACGTCGACGCTCCTCTGGGAGCTGTCCAGGATCGGTCCTGCTTTCCGACGAGGATAGGTATGTGTCTACGGACCTTCATGCACCGGGTCCAATGGTATTTCTTGATCCGCACAGGGGGAGTCCTGAACTTATCAATACCAGGAGTTTGGTTTCCGGGCTCGGAATGGATCTATAATTTTCCGAAGGATGTCAGGATCATCCTCTGATCTGACGTTGCTCATCGATGGAGTGAAATCACGACGAGTTCATGTCCGCGTCCCCTGTATATGCATCTTAGTCACGGCTTCTCCCGGTGACTTCGAAGCGCAACTGCAAGCTTCTCCGAATGTCGCAGCAGCCAGTTGAGGGTCTGTTTGGCTATGTCAGATTACACAGACGACGACGACGATTACGAATTCATCCGCGAGACAAGACCCGCGATAAACATAGAAGGACGGGACACGCGTGTTGACTCGGGCAGACGCTTCGTTAACCACTCGCAATGGAAGCGCACAGAACACTTGACAAGCTAGAACTCACAAACTCTCTGCATCGCTCACGGTGAAGAGGAAAACATTTCCATCGATGCATTATTTGTGTTCTTTGGCTGGCCCTGGCCAACCTACGAGAGCTGTCACGGGCAACCTAATTGTTTTGTCACGTCGAAACGAAAGGTCCGCACTGGGGAGATTACGCTGCCTAGGAAGCTTCCATTATTTTTCATAAGCGTGTCCGAGCGGGGAACCGAGGCAATTCCATGACGCGCCGTTCAGTATCCATGAGGCTTCCGGGAGCTCGAGGATTTTTTGGGAGGGTTCCTGATTATCAAGTTTTCATCGTATCGTCCCTGATCAGAATTTCTCATTGAAAACTCATGCTGATCGAAGCAGGTAAGCGATATTGATGCGGGCTTCACTCGGATCAGTATCCGGAAAAAGACGACTGCCTTCAGCGTGACCTCAGGGATCGAAGCTTTGCAAATGAGCCTTACTGTAAATTGTAGGAACTGGGAGCTGCGTCCGCAGAATTCTCTCGGAAGCGGAGGGACGAGATACTGGTCCCTCGGGCCGGTGGAATGAAATGAAAGCGAGTGGGCGAATTCCGTTGGATGTTTGCTTCCAATATCAACGAAGGCGCGCCTATTCGAGAACACGAGCTCCCAATGAGGAAGGTAACCTCCTTACAACGCAATGTTCTCGTATCTTTCTGTTTGACGCTGCCCGATGCTTATCAGAAAGCTATTCGAGTTGATTCATGATCCCACTGTGTTGTTTTCACATATGATACGAGGGTTCAAGGGCTTCTGATGTCTTTTCGTTCGATGCAGGAACAATCTAATGACCACCTGGTATCTCCTGGTCCGCCCAGAAGTCAGGGATGAACAAGGGAAAACGGAGAGACAAAAACTGAATCTCCGGTCTCTGAGGTTTCGATGGGAAGCCGGAAGCATGCACGAGAGTCTCAAGCGGGTCCTGGCTCGGAGGATGTCGCCCGAACATTCCCGTCAATTATCATGACGCTTTTTCAAAGCTCGCTTCTCCGGAGTTTTTTCCAGCGTTAACGATCCAGCTCTACGTTGGCCTCGCCGGGTCGCTCGATGAGCCAATCTCATCTCAAAGATAACAGCGAACGCTGTCTTCCGCCAAATGCTTGTTGCTTCCAAGAGCTGGCTGCTGGATCCCGGTCCGTCAAAGATTTTCCAACTTCCAGAAACACCTGATTTCCGTAATCAGTTTCGAGTAGAGGCGATAATCCCCTCAGCTAAATTTCGAGATTCGCGGGAAATTCTAGCTCTTTACAAGACCAGACTCCCCAGTGGAAAGCGTTCTCTCGATACCTGAGATGCAGAATTTATGCCCATCGGTAAACGCTGAACATTTATGGAGTCCCGAACAAAATTCAAGGGCGCTGGATCATTCTTCAGTTTCGCCTCGTCATCCTATCGAAAAATGTCGGGCGCAGTCGAGGTGGTGACGATCTCGACTCGATTGTAGCCACGTCAATTACCAACTTTTTGCTCCACATCGAGCGCGCCCGGATCAGACGGAAAAATCTGCATAGGGTCTCCGGAGACCCCGACGCCATCCAATGGAATCAGCGCTCAGACTTCCAGCTCTGCGCCGACTGCGCTGGGATTGTCGACGAATCACAACCGCGTGGGCCCGTATTTCATGTCTATATGAGTTTTCCCGGGATATCGCTCCCTGAGAGCGGCGAGGAGTCACTCCTGGTTCCATGGAGACGTTCACATAGTTTCAACATTTCGAAATTCACCCCTTTAGGTCATCGGATTGGGGAATTCAAGTATTCATCGATCCCATACATGTTCCTCTCCCGGCTCATCGTCGTCGCTTTCGGAGCCCATTGCGGATCGATCTCTGGACTTGACAATCGAACCTGCCCTGCCTTTCTGCCTCGATTTGACGGACTTCGCCCCTATTCGGTTGAGCGTGAAAAACATCTGCATATTGGCACAGTAATGAAGATTTCTCTGGGTCAGCTGAGGTCCGATACCGTTTCGGTACTTAGGGAGCAGAGCGATATACATTCACTCGAAATTGGCGCCATCAAGCCACCGTGGATCGATCTCATGCTTCATTCGAGAGTAACCTCTCGAAAAAACGGATGCTATTCACTGGAGTCTCTCTCGAGAGATATTCCCGGGATGGCACTGACCTCGTAGTTTTCTCGACAGTCGCATACGGATCAAATCTAATGAAGGCTCACCTCAGTTTCAACGGGCAGGCTTCGTTGGCACGAGCCCGTCTGAACTTAGAGTCATATTGAGACCGCACCGTTCCGGTAATTCCACTTGATTTGAAACAGTTCCGTGGGTTTAAACAGACAAACAAACGAAGATAAGTCCACGTTGAATCGATGCTCTCAACAATGATATCCTCAAGGAGTTTTTCCCTAAGTCACTGGCCACTGACAAAACAACTACGCCATGACGTCCACTCACAATCCTCTCGGTGTCCAAACTCACTGCCACCTCGGCTAAAACAATGAGTACATCATTCGCCCTGCAGAAAATCACTGGGTCGCAGGCACGCTAATTCTGTGCGGATCGCTCGTCGGCTGTTGCTGCTGCCGCTGCAACTACTCAGAAAGGCACCTGACGGGACTCACTTCCCGCTGCTCAGAGAGTTTTGTTCGAGAATCTCGGATCTCTGAATGCTTTCCACTCGCACAGCAGTGAGCCTCATGTGCGACTCATGTTCTGCGGACTTCGGTCGCGCGATTCCCTTCCGCAGAACTGTGTGCAGGCATCGGCGGATCCGGTACCCTTGGTAGCCTCGGATCTATCGCTCACGTTGTCACAAAGTTTCCAAGCAGCTGATTGTCTACCCGTGCCTGCTTGTCAATGCTTCCCTCCTCGGAGTGGCTGGCTGGCTGACTGTCCGTCCGTTTGTTCGTCAGTCGTTGTCGTTTGTGGGCAGCGCTGCCTGCGCGGAGTGAAATGCTGAAATTCTTCCTGACTGCCGTTTCGCTTTCTCCCGCAGTCAGACAGCAGCAGCGTGCGGCCGAAAGACGTCAGAGCTGCTATCCATCTCTTCCTGGAGGAGAATGGCGAGGGAAGCGTGTTTCTGGGAGAGAGCTCATGGGAGATGACGTCCTGAGGAGAAGGGAGGGCCACTTTCAGGGGATACTGGCGGCAAGCAGGCAAGCGCGCTGGCGAGCAGTTGAGCTCACTCTGGCGGAGGGAAAGCTGTTGGCTGCCCGACCGCTGGAGCTCTCTTGGAGACACTGGTGGTTACGTCTGAAGTTGAAGTCACACACATACGAGTTTTGCCAATACACAAGCGCAAAAAAAAACAATAAATATACTGCTAGCCAACGAATTCCTCCGCAGCAGGATACCGCAGGTTAGGAGTTGGAGACCTACGAGTCCCCGCGAAGGAACCACCTGTAATTTATCCGAGTCATTCGCTCCCCATTATATGACAGGGACGGAGCGGGGGCTCTCATGGATGCCGACGCGAGAAGTTCGAGACGTCGCTCTATGCTCTGTGTTCGTTCCCGCCGGTTCCTGAGTGTCCAGGAACGAGACACAAAGACGCTGGAATTGTTGCATCCGGCATCGCGCATGGAACAAGGAACTCCGTTTCGTTCTCGCTGCTTGCTCCGGCCAATCTGTATGGCAGACAGAAAATCGAGGAGCGAACCGCATTCGTAGAGCTAGCAAACTAGCGAACCGAAATCAGCCAAGCGACAGCCGTCGGTGTTCGACATGAGTTGGTGAAGTTTTCCTCCTTCACAGAATCAAAGTGTCCGACGATTTTCTCTGGGGAAGTCTGCGCCGAAAGCTCGGGATCGTCCGCGCATGACAGATTGAGGAGCCGTTCACTAGATTCTTGGGACGTCCGGTATAGCGTGTATTGCGCCACGGGCTTCCCTCTGTTCTCTTTTTTTATGACCTGAGCCCTAAAGAAACTTATCTTCGTCCATGCATGCTAGTCCCGGCATTCCTCCTGGAGATGCTCCCGAGAACGATATCGTGAAGGAGAACATTGTGATTCTCGACTTCAGCCTGTCAAGAGGGCAATATTTGCCACGAGCTCGATCGCTTCACCAAGGCTTCTCTCTCTCCAAACGGGATCGTGCTCGGTGAACTCGGGAGATATTGTCGTACGAATGATCATAGATCACTTGTTTGATGCGGATCCGAGGGAGAGACATTTGCTCGCACACCCTTCTCCTTCCACGATTTCGGTCTAAATGCATCTATTTGAAACCTGTTTTCCTGAAAGTTTCAATATCTCCTACTGTGATATGAGTTTTGTGCCGTCACACGTGGACCGCGACTCGATTGACATCGAGCGTTTTCAGAGACTCCTCGCGAAGCCCATGCATTCATCAGCTATTCCTGCTCAATATCCTGACTCGCACTCGATGAGCTCGCTGGACGAGGCATTTTGTCGGCTCCCAGAATGGAGCTGCGAATGATACGAAAGGTTGAGCATGTCTTGTCGGATCTGGGGGATATGCGATCCCGCAATGAACCAAGAGACCCCCTTCCGTCGCCGCTGAACGCCGAGCGATTCGCCACGGAATCGGAAGACTCAACGAACCAGCTCAACTCGCTAATGAAGCCCTCCGGCATCTGCTTCAATCGCTGTCCGGAGAATTCGTGGAGGAGATCACGAATTTACTTTGAGAGGTACACCGCTTGTCCGGAATCCCAGCGGGCGTGACACGTCCAATGAGAATGTACCTAGAATCTTCGTCTTTGCGGGAACCAGTCCAAGGAGTTCCGGGATATCACAGAAGCACGGACCAGAACAGAGAGATCAGCTAGATGCGAAATTCTATCACGCCGAGACTGATGAGAGCTTGGCGAACTTTCGGGTCCTAGTCTGCCCCGAAAAGATAACGGATTTAGTTCTCCCGGCTGTCATTCCTTGAGGTTTCAAGAGGACAGTGTCTGTTAATTGGTAACCATCCCGAACAGCCTCTCATCGAGGGGTCTGCCAGAGCATCCAATCTAGAGCACCATTCCCGGAGCGAAAACACTTTCCTGGCGTCCTCGGCCGGAACCGCCTGAACCGAATGCCGGAGCATGATATCACATTTCCGAATCTTCACCTCGCTCACGAGAACGACACTTGTGAGATCGTCCGTGTCCGCCGACCTGGCGCTTCACTGTCGATAGGTCCCAAATAGCGATCTATTGACGGGATCGAGCTCTTTCTAGGAAATTGGACTTAATTTTGGAGATGTTTGCGCCATTCGATTCAGGAACAGAGAACTTCGTGGAGCATACCTTAGAGGTTCAAATTATTTCCGGGCTCTCGGTCAGAGCTTGCGAAAATGCCATGCGGTCTAGTTTCCTCGGGAAGCTTTGCCTCGGGAAGTTTGATTTAGTTTGCTCTTATAGGTCTAACGATTTGCGATTCGACGCTCGATCCGTGAATATATTCGCTCGGGGTGAGTCGGAAGTCGGAGGAGGTATCCGGAAAAAGGCTCTAGATTCAGGGTCTCAGCTCTACGCCGGTAGCACTGAGTCACAGCCGTCGCGTTCCACGCCTTCGACGCGACGTCACGTGAGACGCTCGGAATGGCGAAAGTAGTCATTGAGCCTCTCGGGAAGCCTATATACCTTCTCTTGCTGAGATACTCATTCATTGAAGGTACGAGCGCATTTCTTGCCTCAGCCGCAAAATATCTCCTCTCAAGGGGATTGTTCTGCGAGAATCCCGCCGCAGCCACCCTCTTATTTTCAAGCGTGTTCCGCTGATTCACTTCCCCTCAAGATGGGGATATCGATTCATAACTTGTCATCAATGTCAGAGTGGATATTGATTATTATCTGAGTGATGTGGCAGTTGGGTGATCGATATCTTTTCTGCTCAAAACCTGTCGAGGGATCCGTCGTCACCGGGAGTAAATCCGTACCATCGCTGCGCCGGAATTTCGAGAGACCCGTCGGACCTAGTGGCTGTGGCAGCTTATAGCTACAGCGTATGTTTATGAGATACGTGAAATATATCGTTCCATTGTGGCGTTGTCTCTACTTGTCAGAGGTATAGAGTGAGCGAATGAATGCCGCTCGGGCAGCTCGTCGGTCCGTTCGTCCGAGAGAACGGCTGCATATCTGCGCGCGCGCGGTCGTCCGATAGAGCAAACTAGCTAGCGGCTGCTGGATTCGTTCAGAGCGAGCAGAATGAGGTTGTTCGAAAGAGCGGCGGAAGCCCGCGCTTGTAGTGACCATCTTCAATCAGACGGACCTGGTGGTTTTCCCGTAGCTCAGTCGTTGCTCAGTGGCCCGCACCATTCACTCTTTCCGCGGGGAACACCACCGCCCTCAGCGGCGGCGAGACCCGTAGGCCGTCTCTCGTAGTGATCGTAAATGCGCCGTTGGTCACCATCAACGCAGTTCTTTAGGCGACAACAAATACTGCGGCGAGTTTAACTTCCGTCCGAAGAGCGCTGCTGTCCGACCGAAAAATTTCGCCTGTTCCGTTGGTTGGAGCTCACTCTGCGAGAAGACAATCGGTCGGGCTTTAGGCAGGTGCGGTGCCATCCCTCACCCTACGAGCCAGTGTTTTCGTTGCGTCATGGCTTTGTGAATCCGGCACGGACTTCTGAAATCGGTTGACAGAGAGCTGCGACAATATCCGCGGCTCGGGATTGCTCTCGAGAGGATCATAGCGTCGAGTTGAAGAGAGAGTTGACGGACGCGGCTAGTGGGCTCAAGCGCCCCCTCGGAGGAATCGATGTCGACCTTTGTGTCAGAAGTTGATGAAGAAGAGAGAAACGAAGCTCCCTTCGAACGTCGCGAGGTTGTCATCAAAAAGGGCGAGGACCTGAAGGCGTTCTATAAGCTTCATGATGAACTCGGAAGGTAGGCTACCATTAGGCAAGAAGGAACAATGAGCAAGAGGCTACTCGTCAGCTAGAGACAAATTAAGTTGCCCGATGCCTTATCTTCAGCGGCACCTGGAAATACAGTGTTTGAGGGCCTCTTGACTGAATGGGAGGAATGCCGCGTTTTCGGGGCGTATCGACGCGTTTTCGAGCGTATCAAATCGAATGTCCTCGCCTGGCGTTTGGTGGTCAGTTCTCAGCGGATTCCCGGCTAGACGAGGCAACTCCCAGACTGGGCGGCGATCTCGTTTCCTCAATTCTACGTTTTCGCGATCCGGAGAGCAGTACATACTCCTGTAGAGATCGATGACGAAACGCGTGACCGCTCTTTCCGGACTTCCAACTCTCCTGAGTAATTCGATGCGCTCTTGATACTTATCCATGACTGTCCCTCCCTACTCGGATCTCTTCTGAAGAGGAACAAGAGAAGCGAAGCGAGCGAGCCGTCGTGTATTCGTTGAGCAGCTCAATTCATGAGTCTCCATCATCCCATTCCCGGAGCTTCTGGATCTAGAACCGGATCCGTCGTTTATGCACGGCTACGCGAATGGTAGTGACTCACAGACGGAGAATGATCAAGGATGTATCTCCCACATGTTATACAAAGCTGTCCATGCGATTCCGCGAGACGGGATAAGGGAACCGTAGTCGTTGTGCGTCACGAAAGTAAACAGTCAATTAGACCCAGAGCTGCCCCCCTATGTCATCATTGTCCGGACCCGAGCTTCCCATTTTGACTCCATAGTAAGATGATTCACCGCTGACTCTTTCGTTCATCATTCTCCTCAGAGGGAAGTTCGGAGTCGTCTACAAATGTACAGAAATCCAGAGTGGGAAGGAGCTCGCGGCGAAGTTCATCAGAACACAACGCAAGGAGGACAGAATCGATGTTCAGAGAGAGGTACGATATCTTGTCTGGGAACATTAGACGGAGCGAAATCTGATTCATCTTCATTGTTTGTTTCCCGTGAGCCGTTCTAATCAACGTACTCCGTGCTCTGCGGAGCTCCATGTGGGGGTAGCGGGGGAACGTTCAAGCTTTCCTCGCCAATTGCGCGATCTATGGCGAGAATGAAAATTCATTGGCTTGGGTCAACTCTGCTAAGCCGGGAGCTTAACAAGAACCAGTCGATCCTAAGCTCGATGACATCGCAAGAGGTTCGAATTGATGCTTCACAATCATCCGCTTCCCCGGTATCCCACAATTTCCCAGCACATACAATACAATCAGCATTCCAGAGAGCTCCGAGATTCCCCCATCCTGTCAGACGCTCGGACTTGCGGGACATATCCATCCGAGATTCGGGCGACCGAAAAAGATAACTGTCCCTCTCAAGCTGTGGGCTTCCGATCGACTGAGACTCTGTCGATGAAACAAACCCTCAACCATTTATCTTCCAGGTTGACATCATGACCAAGTTGCAACACCCGCGTCTCCTCCAATTGTACGACGCATTCGATGACGGCTCAAAAGAAATGGTCCTCATTCTGGAACTGTAAGTGAGCTCGACCTGAACGATGCTGGTTCCTATAGAGGGTTCCGCGCCGACGTCATACATATGAGTATCTAGTCACTCGAGCTTTCATTGACAACACGTCTCCGTTGTCACGCAGCATCCGAGGTGGTGAATTGTTCGAACGAGTCATAGACGACGACTTCGTGCTCACCGAGAAGGCGTGCACTATCTTCTTGCGACAAATTTGTGAAGGCTTGGCGTACATGCATTACGTGGCACTCGTGAGTAAAACGAAGCTAGCGATTTTTCCTTCTAGAGATCAGCTTTCGGAAACAGAAACCTTTCATGCGCCCACTCATGATGCGACCGAGTATGTAGCCACCGGCTGTGGAACTGTCTGACCTCGCATTCTTTGTAACTGAAGTGATTCAAGAAGTCTCTCGCGATCAGGTGTTACATTTGGACTTGAAACCGGAGAACATCCTCTGTCTCACAAAGACTGGCAACCGCATCAAGATCATCGATTTCGGCCTCGCACGATTTTACGACCCCACCAAGAAGCTTCAGGTATGCGGTACTCATTACCTACCATCGTTATAAGCAGCGGTAAACAAAGGAACCGACCGCAGCCCAGGACTCGGGACGATCCGTCGAGTGTACCAAAGGTGTCCGACTTCAAATTTTGATTTGGTCATGCGTCTGGAGTAGCTGGGAGGGATCGGGATCGGGCTCAAATCCAAGCATCTCTCCGAGTTTCGGGTGTCGAGAACTTTTCCTCATACCTACATATAACAGCCAGTCGGTAATGGACCGCTCTGGTTTAAAGCCCGGAAGCCGGGCAACGAGCATCATTGCCTCAAGCGACTTCTTTTTCCGCCGCCGGTATCGAGCTCGGAAGAAGAACAAACCGAGTAGTAGGCAAACAGGCAGCGGACGAACGGGCCGCGGGTCCTGTGAGTGACCAGCTACTAGAGGTAGGCTGACGAGTTGGCGGTCACAGGCTGAGCGGCCGTAATACAACGACATCAGTCCGGGTCACCAGTGATTTTGGCCAAGCAACTGCTTGCTTCAACGAACCAGAAGAGCATCTACTATGTTGACTGGTCGCCGCGTCGCCTCCAGGAGAACGCGGGAGGTCGGGTGAACGAAGCGCTTCGCTTTTCTCACATCAGTTTCCCCATAATCAGATGCGATATCGCTCGATCCTCCCGCGGAATCCCCGCCGCAGCTTTCGGAGCTCTCGCTGCTATTCTAGCTTGGAAACGGTGCACCGATTTGTATCGATGAACGCGATCTCCAGAGCTGTCTCAACGCTCTATGTATACTCGATGTCAGTGCATTCATAGAAGCGAATCGCTTCCTCTCCGGCTCATTGTCACACAATGAGCAACTATTTTCATTGGTCGTCTCCGTATCTGCCATCTAAGGTGTGAACGAATAGGGAGAAGCCATGCAGAGATTCTCGATGCTCATGCTCGTTGAAGTCCCGACATCGAATCTGCAATGAGAGCACAGTGAGCGCGTCAAAACGGCTCCACACGCAGAAGATTTTCATCCCCTGCTAGTAAGAATCTAGGAGGCTCTGTCGAACTTCTACGCGAACCCCCGCCCAGCTCGAGGGAGAATTCGGAGCTCGAGGGAGAATTCGGAGCTCGAGGGAGAGTTCGGAGCTCGAGGGAAAATCCGGAGCTCGAATCAGAATGCCAGGGATGACAATGGACGAAATCGTAGTCACGGGTTTTGGAACGCCAGTACGCGGGCTCATGATTTTCCGACTTTTCCGATCCTGCCTCCAGCGCTCCAGAATCTCGATACGAATGCCCACTCAAACGTTTCGTCGCCGCAGGTTTTGTTCGGAACTCCGGAATTCGTGGCTCCTGAAGTGGTAAATTTCGATCAGGTTGGTCCTCGAACCGACATGTGGTCTGTCGGTGTCATCACTTACGTTCTGTGAGTAGGAAATCGAGCTCCAAAAAATCCTGTGTTCGCCCGCTCAACTCATCCAGAATGCCATATGCAATCAGAGCGGGAAAGGAATTCGCAAACACACGATGTGTTCCGTCCTCAGATTGTCTGGGCTGTCTCCATTCATGGGTGATAGCGACGCGGAGACTATGGCGAACGTCACGAAATGTAAATGGGACTTTGAGGATGAATCTTTCGACAAAGTTAGTGACGAGGCCAAGGACTTCGTCTCACAGTGCCTCGTCAAAGACCGAACGTAAGTCCGTCGACTCTGCAGCCCGGGCCTGATTAGCTGGACGGCCTCGGAGATTGGAATCCCTCTCGCCGCTGTGATCCTGACCTATGTATAAGATTTTCCCTTCCAATGTAGCAAACGCCTCGATACCAAGGAAGCGCTGAACCATCGATGGCTTGCGGTGAGGATACATCTGGCTAGATATCGGGGATATCCGTACCTCGCCGGGAGGACTGGTCTTTCCGTATATGAACTCGAGAGTCCTAGTTGACCGGGCTAACTTCTCCGGTATCGATCTTCCCCAGACGAAAGAGGCCAAGACAGAGAGCGCTTTGGACAAGAAAAAGCTGAAACGATTTGTGATCAAACGGCGTTGGCAGAAGCTTTTCTATACGTACATCTTTCTACGACGCATGGGAGCGACGATGACCTTCGATGATCCCCCCAAATGACAAGCTCGCTTCAACTGAGTCCACGGAGTTGCCCTTTATGACCTTGGATGATCCTTCCGAAAGCCCGCCGCAACTGAGTCCATCAAGTTCCACATCAAGGAATTCGACCCATTACACTCTTCATGATTTCCACTCTTCATGATCCTGCCTAACAGAGAAAGCCTCGAGGACCTCGGAAATCGCTCCCATCGAGACGCGTGTCGTCGGGCGAAGCACGTTAACACCTGCCATTGCTGGGTCTCAGCGGAAGACTTGGAAACCTTCCAAGAATAAAACCCCGATCATGAATCTCTCCAGTCGGAGTTTTGTTTAAGAATTTCGCTTTTGAGAGAACTCCTCGCCTCGTCTCTTGGATGAGGCGCGCCTCGGACACACTTTCTAGGAATCCCCAAATCTCTATTGATTTTGCGGCGAAAATAAGATAATGAAGGTGCGCTTGTTCTCGGAAGGGGGAGGAACAGCGCGATCGGTCGACCCATCGATTCACCCAATCAGTGGAGATTACGCGACAGCCCCTTAGGGAACACCGTTCATGATGCGTGGAAAACGTAGACCCACATGGATATGAGATCGTTCTCTCAGCCACCTACATCCGCCGATCGATGGATCCATGTCGCTGAGCGGCGGATGGAGAGATTCCCCAAGGCGGTGCTGATTCTAGAAGATTCTTCATGATGTGTTAGGGTAGCAACGATACCATCCGACGGTCGTATGCAAAGCGCCCTTAAGAACGAGAGACTCTCGTGGAGGCTACACCTGTACTCGACGCTCCTCCTGAAATAGTTTTGGAGGTCGTCCAGTTTGCCGATCCGGCACTTGTATCGTGGAAAGTAAACAAGAAAACATTTATTTGTTTGAGTTGACGAGACGACCGCCCGATGTGATTTCTGATATGGGACACGTCGACTCGCATAGAAAGATCGAAGTACGTAGCCTATCTCTTCAGACGCAATGAGGGCAGACCAGCCGAAGACGAGTATGGTTACCAAAGATGAGTTTTGAGACAACGTGTCCTTGACACGGTTTGCCCGTTTGATCCTTAGATCTCGTTAGTCAATGCGCGCTGCTCGGGAGGGATCGTCGTGCGCATCGTAGATGGACGTAGAAGATGAGAGGTGGCAGCTCTCGGTGGAGCCATGTTTTCGGGTCTTTGCGATACCTATACTGGTCCAACCTCCTATTGATTTTTGTGATCTTTAGACTCCTATGTATGATGATTCATTCGTCCGCGAGAGCTTTAAGTCAAAGCCTTTAACCCATTGATGAAGCCCCGAGCTGGAACTTTTCACGCGAGGGATCCCGCTGAAGAATTCATTCGCATCCATCTCACCCAAAATGGATGCTGGTCGCTCGTCTTTGCGGCATCAGGGCTATTCACGAAGATATTTGTCCCGGATCGACTGATGGGAGATTCACGCGTAGCTCGAGTGACCTTGCTCGCAGTGTCCCTTGGAAATCGCGGAGTATAGTTCCCTGCATAGAACACTGATTTCGGTCGGCGCGCTTATCGAACAAACTCTATTCCGACTCTATTCCAAATCTTTCATGTAGCACCCGGAACCGGTGGCAAGTTTCCGGATATTTTCCGAATGTCATGAGACTGGCCAGAGTAGGATGTAGCAATACATATTCGTCCTGTCGGTAGTTAGTCTCAAGGGAATTCAAATTATGGCCACCGGAATCGGAAAAGTCCGAGTTTATCGCAGGGAGAACCATAATGTCAAACGCCAGTATAGATCACGAGATCCCTCCAGCAGCGAAATGAGTTCAAGTGATCGATAAACGTTTGTGAAAATAGGAGGACTTAGAGTTCGTCGTTCCGAAATCCGCGGTCGAGCTATCGATTTCCACGGCCCAAAACGCCTAAGGCGTGAAAAGGGATTCCTTGTTCCCAAATTATCTGGAACGATCAAGCGGATTATCCTGCCCGTCGAGTTCGAACGGGCAACATGGAATTCCGGCCACGCAAGTTTCGAGGGACGCAAACCACATTTTCTCGCATTTTCCGACACACGGATCTAAAATCCATGGGGTAGGGATGGGGGAAGCTCCCGTCGGTGCCGAGAGGAAAATCCTGCTCCTTCGAGAGGCCCGTGACGTCGCTCGTACTCGTGAGATCGATAATGTCGATGATATGCATCGGTGCATCGCCGCCAACATTTTTTTCCAGTACCAATGGAAGCGCGCCATCAAGTGCGCCAACACATCAAAGTGAAAGTGCATTCACTTCCCGTCCAAAATTTCACCAGTGTTCCACGCGCTGGCCGTCGCGTCGCCTATCCCCTCGCCGCTTCCCTTGCCTGTGTGTTACGTCCTCATGCAATCCAAAAGCCGCTTCTCTGTCGGCAGCGCGAGGCCCGCCAGTTGTCAGTGTGATTGTTCTCTGCGTTCCGTGGTGTTGTGATTCCGACTCCTGTCATCGAACAGAAGCTACACCATGGCGGAGTCGAGTAGCAGGGAAATGTACAATGTTCTCCTTCTGGGACTGTGCTTCATGCTGGTTTTCACCGCGTTCCAAACGGGCAGCTTGATTCAGGTATGCCTCCTACGACGGTCTCTGACGTGTTCGGCGGTGGTAACAGCTGAGCGGCGAGCCCACACAGAAATGTCAGGTGTTCCCGGCTAGTATTAATGAAGGTTTCCTTCTTTGTTGCCGAGACCCTATCCGCTGGCTCGCCAGATCCTTCCGAAGGAATCATTGGATATTGCAGATAGCTCCGTAAAATTCAGGATGCTTGAGTTTATCATCAAAGGGAGTGTGAGGGTGCGGCGTCCAGAATTATTTCATGAGGCTCCGTATGAGCCATTTCACTTTCCATATGGAATCTCTTGAATGGCTATATCCTCTCCCGAGATGTCCGTTCCCTTAACATACCGGTCTGTGGGCTGTTGCTGACCTGAGAGCGAGCGGTTGCGTGCCGAAAAGTTCAGAACGCGAGAGTACAATGCGTGAGACTTTCAAAGTGGTAGAGATCAGGCCTCGAAGACACTCCGCTCGTCTTCCCATGGCGGCATATCAAGATCGGATTGAAGAGAAGCGGGTCTTGCAGAGAGTTCCAGAAACTTGGATGCAGGTTCTAACAGCTTTTCTGGCTCCGGCAATTCATTTGAATCATGTCGACTCCCCTCGAGACGAGCTCATTGAATGATACTCCCCCACCGCGAACGAGTTTCGCGGGCCTCTTCAGACTACAATCCTCCACATGAGTAACCATGGGACTGACTGAAGCGAATCGGGAAGAATTCGACTGGGGGCTTATGTCGAAGGCCTTTCCCCAGCACGTCCTTCTCCCGAATGATTCGATAACATCCCGGAAAGGACTTGAAGTAGATTTTGACACAAGAAGTCTGAGATGCGTATTGCATATCCGGGCGACGCGACGGGTTATCCCAACTCATACGGCGATCCTAGCGAGAAGCACTCGCGAGCGAAGATCAGTTGTCGATCTCTGATCCAACTGCATATCCGAAGAACTGTCGAAAGTGGTGATTCAATCGAAAGAATAACTTTCTACTCGCAAAAGGGTGTCACTCTGCTCTCTGCTCACGAGGGGATTCCTTCTGATCAGGGTCGGCGAGGAGACTTCCCGAAATTATAGAAATCCCCGGGAGATGCCGAACTCCGTGTCGGCAAATCAAGACAAGGAACATGTGATTGAAATCTTTCCGTCGGTGATACCGACGAAGGAGAACCGGCGGTGACCGACGGGGTTGATTCGGTCGCCTCGTGACGGCTGAAGCATTGCGGGATCCTGACTTTCCGGTCAGCGAAGTCTTCCGGAACCGCGCATCGGCATGATTTGTCGGAATCAAGAATGGTAGAAGATTGTAGACTAATGGACATAGCTTTACGACAGAATTCGGACTCTTAAGGTCGAGAGCTGTCATGAATCGCGAGGGACCGGTCAGACTCCGCGCCCGTACCGGCGGTAATCTCACGGAGGATATGATTTGTTTTGATTCGAGCTCCCGAAGATATTCGGCCCCCTTCTTCCAGTGCCAACCCTGCATCCTTTTTCACGAAGTTTTCATTGAAGAGCCAGACGTCGCGTGAGATTGAGATTAGCAGTAGGTTGAGCGCCCCTCTCCAGGGGGCCCCCGCCGGTTGCTCTAGTAAGCCAGCCGAAGAGTCGGTGGACAATTATTACAGAGCGCACTAATTCCACTGGGGAGCAGATCGATCGGGAAACTATGGAGAATCGACTTTGAGCTCCTTGTTGCGGCCGAGGTCGGAGCCCAGAGTCCAGTTCTTGAATATCCCCACAAATGGATGATCCATACCTCGAATGGGATTACACACAATTAGGACTAGGTACGGTCACCCTCAGGCAGATTGGCAGGCTTTCGGAATCGGGTCAATGGGAATAAGCTTCCTTATTATCTTTCTACACCACTACTACCCGATGTTTAGCCTGTCTCTTGAATCCGTGCGTGCCACAATTCCAACTCCCTCTCTATGTAGAAGTATAAAGATTGCACCTCCGAGCGATTTTCTTGTTTGCGCTGAATCCAGTCGGCTGATCTGGAAGAACGAAAAAATCAATACCGCGACTCGGAGGCGTCCACGATTTCCCGCAGATTCCCATCACGATCTTCTATGATATACCTATTCTGACTGGAGAGGTGTCGAGGTAAATTCCTCTTCCAAGAATGGGTATATGGAATCAATTAATCGAGACCTTGAGTTCATCAATTACTGATCAGACGCCATTGATCTATCCCGAGTTCATTTCGTGAGAAGAACCGCTCGATTCGACGAGCATGGATTAGTATCCCAGCACAGTCGCCAGATTATTCAAACCATCGGCATCGATTGATCCGCGGGACGGCTTGTGCAGGGATAGGGTAGCAGATCCCGTCGTAAGGTAGAATCATTCTCTACGAGGGAAGAAGTCCGTGGAGTCCAGGGCTACGAAATCACTGAATATATTTACTTTGATTTGAATAAATAATTTTAATTCAGGCAGAAATTACCAGATCACTAGATAAACCTGGAGTAGGGGGTGGGAGGGATCCCTTTGCGTAGGTACTCATGCGGATTGCTCTCAAATTGATCGGAAACGGGATTCCCCCCTCCTTTTCCACGACGTGTGGCTCCAGCGCAAGCTGTGGACGGCTTGCCAAGACCGGACGACGAGCGCTGCTCGCGGATGGAAACGGAATAACGCAATACGGATGACGGCTCTTCAGCGCTTTTTCATTCAGCGATTAGCATCGATGCATCGTACAACGCCGTACGCTAGGAAAGCTAGATGATCACAGCTCTCCTGAATGATTTTTCCGAATGCTGCTTTCGTGAATGAGCGGAAGCGGAATGAATCACTGCTCGGTGCTCGCTGAGATCCGAAGCACACCGAAGGCTTCACGCCCCCGCCTGATTTGAGCTTGAAAAAATGCCGTGCTCTACTAAGAGATCCTCCTTTGCAGAAAAATGTGATGAGCTCAATACACGAGGAAGACCCCTCCTATGCTTCAGACGGTCTGATATCGCTTTCGGTGATCTACGCTGTATTCGCTGTGGCTAACTGGTTCGCGCCATCGATGGTCACCTTCCTTTCGCCCAGACTGTCGATGATTCTGAGCGCGATCACCTATAAGTGAGCGTCTACGAGCCTCTAACTCCAATTCGGCTATGGCTCTTAATCGGTCGACACTCGGGAATGATCAGGCTTCCCACATGTGAATGCTTTCGTTCTCTCACCCGGGAGCTTTATTGACGAAATTCCATTTTACAGCGTTTTCATCGCTCAATTCTTGTACCCGACGAATATCGGATTGTACAGTGCGTCCGCCGTCGTGGGTATCGGAGCTGCTGGTACGAAATTCCGATCTCGATGACTAGAATTATGAACCGTATCGGAATTCCTCATCTGGAACAATCATTCAAAATCTTGGAAGCCATTCAGTTTCCGATGACTTCAAACTCAATGGTGTTCGATCCACAGTGATATGGACGGCTCAGGGGACATTTTTGACGCAGAACTCGACTATGGTTACCATGTCCAGAAATTCAGGAATATTCTGGGCAATGATGCAACTGTCTCTGATATGGGGGAATATTTTTGTGTACTTCGAGTAAGCGAAGAAGGGCTGAAAGTTTATCATATTGTTGTAGAATCACAGCTCATTTGGATCTGTTGCTGATTGATGGAATGAATCTCCCCAAAGGTTTGACAACGAAGAAAGAATCGACAAGAAGACTCGAAACACCGTCTACGGTGTGATGGCCATCATTGGGATCTTGGGGAATATCCTCATGATTTTCTTCCGCAAAGCCGCTCATATCATGTGAGGATATACCCTTATTAGGAATATTATCCCCTGGGCCTCCTCCCCTCTCCCTAAAATTCACATCCCGTCTTGATTTCCAGCGAAGATGACAAGAAACCACCTTTCGTCAAAGGGATAGGTCAGCGAGGATCTTCTTAACTTTTGATGCGATCCGGATCGAACTTCACACTCGGATATCTAGAATATATTTTTTATTTCAGTTGACTCTTTCAAGCTCCTCACCACCAGGCGGATGATGCTTTTGTCGTCGACTTTCATCTATACCGGCTTGGAACTGTCATTCTTCAGGTTAGTCCGACTGAATCCGACATTCTCTGCTTGGAATCGCACTTCGCATGGCATGAAATGAGAGACATGAGATTGAATCCTACATACCTATCTAGTGACCATACTCCGACATTGGAATTTATTTTTGATCTAGCGGTGTGTACAGCGCCTGTATCGGATTCACCAAGGCTTTCGGGAAAGATAGCAAAAAATATGTGCCAATCAGTGGAATCGCAATCGGCGTCGGTGAGGTCGCTTGTAAGTAGACTTCGAATTCCGGTTTTTGAGCAGGCGCAGCCTTTTCAGTGATCGTTCCCCCTCCGGAGCCGTTCCTTGACGAGCCCGGGGGAACATAAAAGAAAAACGTCAGCGTTAAGAGCGACGAGGAGCGGGATACGGGAGCTCCTTTCTCTTTTCAGCGGGCTTCGCTTTCAGCATTCTGGAGAAATATACAGCCAAGATGGGTCGTGCCAAGATCGTAGGCCTAGGTCTGGTAGCGCACGTCGGAGCCTTGATTATTGCGCTGATAAATCTGCCCTTCGATTCGCCGTTCAAAGACACCACTTCCGCGGCTCTCATCCCCTCGAAGTGAGTGTGACGATCTACTTCGACAGCGATAAACTTTGTGGTACCACGCATGTTCCTCATAAGGAGGAGTTCCATACGCTGCCCTGTCCGTCTGCTCGTGATCAGAATCACAGGATGGATGTACATATTTCAGCATCTTCTTGGCTCTGTTCGGGTCTTTCCTGCTCGGTTTCGGAGATGGTTGTTTCAACACGCAAGTATACTCCTTGATAGGAGTTCTCCACAAAGAGAATACGGCACCCGCCTTCGGACTCTTCAAATTCATGCAGTCGGTCGCTGCGGCCGCAGCATTCTACTACTCGTCGCAGCTCATGCTGCCATATCAGGTGCGTATGACCGGTGCTGGTAAGGGATCCTATGTCATTTCCCGGTGGCAGTCTCATCGCTGAGAATCGCTTGATTGAATCCCTACTATTGCAGCTAGCGATTCTCGCCGTCTTCCTCTTGGTCGGGACCGTGACTTTCATCGTAGTCGCACGAAATGCGGACAGCAGAGGTGAAACTTTCGTCGGAGTGAGTCTGAGCTGATAAGAGAGGCATGTTCTGTTCCCACGATTCGATAGTGACGGAATTTTCATCGATGTTGCAGAATCTGACGGTGCTTGAGTCGGATCGCCAGTTATCGGATCAGGATATGCGTTCGGCAGACTCCTGATGTTTGAACGGTACTTCCAGCGCACATTCCAAAAAACCCTGTACATACCCCTCGCGCCCGCCCCTACTTAAGTCCTCGAGGAGCAATATCCTGAGCACAATGAGTTGGATTGAGTCCCTGATTCTGACTGGTGCTCTTAGGTAGACTGCGTGTTCGTTCATGATCGGAGTGAAATGACCCTGCCTTTTCGACATCAATTCTACAGAAGGGTTCCTTCTGTAGTACAATTCCATTGTTTGTAAAGAGAGCGGGGAGTGAATAAATTCGACTCGTCGGAGAATCGTCAGATTGTCTTGATTGGCTACTCCTTCATTCCCTCAGAGGGGAATCAAATATGCCTGACCTTGTATACACCTAATATCCGCTTAAATGAAGAGACACATTAGATACGCTCACTCGAGTCCGGGCGACCCATCACCAAGAGACATTGAGCCGTGATTAGCAGCGGACAGCGGCGTCCCCTCTCTGAACCTCGATAGACAATCGCTGGAGAAGGAACATCGATTTTGTGAGGAGCATCATTTGTCCGACCTTCACTTGGAATGAGCAAAATATGATAATGAAATGTATAAAAGTAATCATTTGGAAAATAATCGTAGTAAGTCGTCGCCTTTGGAGCTGAAGCTAAGTCGTCGCGGAATCTCGAGCTCCTGCGAGCCAACACGAGGAAGTCAGCCTTAATCGAGTTCGATCCACGCCGGGACTCCTCCCGTCAGCTGTGCGAATTTGAGTTCTTCTGTGGGAGAGCCTCGCCTCACTCCAGCGAAGACGGCTGAGCATTCCAGAATCGTATATGGATATTGCAGCGAGTGGGTGAGGATGTTTCCATCCCCTCATTCGAGCATATTTATAGGGTATTATAAGTGTCTGAGCCCCTTTCCGGGCGGTGGCTCCGTGAGTCAGAGGTCACGTTTTTAAGAAGACAAGGACACTGCTGAACGCCTTTCAGGGTCAACTCACATGCTGACGTTTATGCTTTGTACGCGTCGATCTATGCACCCGTAGCGATATGTGCTCATTGGAATACTTAGCACTGGCACTCGCCCGTTTTGTCATTCTTTTCGAGCGGTCCAGTGCAACTCGAGACCAATCAGGTCCAATCTACGGTGCCCGGGTGGAGGAAGGTCCCCAGCGGACGTATTTCAGCGCCGTGGAGAAGGAACCGAGCTGCCATCGAAACCCCATGGCTTCGAATCTTCTGGGGAAGCTCGTATACAGTCATAAATCGACAGGGCCGGCCTCAATCAGATTCTTATGATAGAATCAAGAGAGGTATTCTCTATGTTGTCGGAGCTCGTGATAAGGCCGCGGGCTTGGCCATTTTCCGTCCGTGCTCAGCACGGGATCGCGCCCCGAAATTATATCTGAAGAATTCTGCCGCTGTAGATACTCTGTCGCGGTTTGAGAGCAGATAAGCAAGAGAAAGGGGAGGGAGTTTTCGTCATTACAGATCACTCTCAGAGGAATATCTTTTCTTTCCCTTTGTCATCGAAACTTCGGGCGTCTGGGGCGAACGGGCGACAGCTTTCTCCAAGGAGATCGGTGGACGACTTGAGCAGGCTACCGGGGAAACACGCTCGACGGCATTCTTCAGACAGAAAATCGCACTGGAGACCCAGCGAGGCAACGCAAGATTGCTTCTCGACGCTCTGCCCCGCGGGAGGGGTCTTGATGAGCTTTTCTTTGTGTGAAATTTTCCTTTACTTAATGCCCGTAGATTCAAATCCTCTCTATATGTAAAAGACTGAATAAAATCAGGACGGAGTGGAGGGAGTTTTCGTCAGCGTTTTCATCATCGTTATCCATCGACCGCAGGAACACTCTCTAAGAAGGCCGTCTCTGAGAGCGTTTAGGTGGCTACTTTCCCTCTCCAAAGCTCTCAGAAAACCTCGGCAGCCCACTCTGACGGATGACAACTCGCCACAGTCTTGAGAGCAGCGTTCAGAAGCTAAGATGAACTATCCCGAAGTGAACGCAGGTAAGTGGTCCGGCAGACGGTCACTCAGTCTGTCAGTCAGTCAACAAGCGATTTACTGTGGTCCGTAGGAAGCCAGAGACTGCCCGAATAAATATCGCTCAGAGGTTAGGACGGTCGACCGAATAGGCCGACTTTCTCGCCGAAACATGAGCAAACGATCACGCAAAGTTTCGAAGCACCCAGCTTCTTCATCTGACCCACGCGTTTCGTGCGAGTCTCCGATCGCGAAGTAAACGACGAGAGTTTCCTTTCAATTCATCATCGCGGTAAAACTATTCCGCGGGCTATTTGCCCTCCTCGCCACAGCGGGCGGGAGGTTCAGACTCGCGGAGCGGGACTCTCGCGACTCGATGGAGCTCGGGGGTCCATTTCTTCATCTGAACAGACCGACTTATGGCGTGTCTCTGGCTCATGAATCCCGGCAAGTCTATGAAGTATAGAATTTCAGCGTGAACTTATCAATAGCCTACAGTCGATCGAATGAGATAAACAAAATATATGAACGCTCGAAAAGAGCGTGCCGGACTGAATCGAGCGCGAGCGATCCATCGACGAGTTCGCAGAGTTTCCCCGCGGAACGTGGCTCCAGGAGCTGACGCATCGTTGCAGATAGATCGTTCCCAGTTGACCCCGGATCGTCTTCTGTCCAGGAACCCCCTCTTCCATGGAAACCCCAATCCGGGCCGGGGGAGCTGCGAATTCCTGTGACGCTGTGATTCCAACTCCCTACAAGTTTGTAGGAAGCGGGATTCCGAATCTCGCATACCTTTAATTTTTCTTAAAGAATACGTCAGAGAGGGAGGCCCTGAGCGTTGGACAGATTTCGACCAGTGCAACACCTCGTCGATTCCCTCTCCTGCATGGCAACGCGAGAGTGGAGCTCGCCGTGATCGATGCGGTTGCTTCCCCGAGTTTCTTTGGATCTATCCGTTTCTCGGAGAGTTTTCGTATCGTCATATCCACGGCGTGGATCGATCGATTCTCGGCAGATATCGAAATTTCGCGCTGATCAAGAACTTTATCCGGCGTATTGCGATGATCAATGAGGTCCCACTTACAGATAAGAACCATCGATCTACCAGTGAGACTCTCTCCAACAGTGAAAGTGCCAGGACTCCTCTCATACCCCTTCGATACGGTCCCCACCAGATGAAAGTCCAATGTCCGTATTGCAGCGGCCACATCACGACGTCAGTCGAATACAGTGCCGGTAATAAACACATGACAAAAGTAGGAAACTTCAATTATCGAGTTCGAAATTTCATGTTCATCGTCGACTCAAGAATCAATATTCATACCCGTACAGATGGCGGGGAAATGGCGAATCAATAATTTTTTCCTTCCCAAACAGGTCTTTTCAGCTTCGTCGCGTCTTTCATGTTGATGACCATGGGTTGCTTCTGCGGCTGCTGCCTTGTTCCATGTTGTTCCGAAGGCTTCAAAAACGCGGAGCATACCTGTCCAAAGTGTGGGAACTATCTCGGTATCTATCATCGCTGCTGAGAGGCTATCAATCCCGAGAAAAATCTAAACACTCGAAATGAGCTCACTCTGCCGTTCACAGGCGAAAACTGATGAGTTCATGAGTTTTCGCCGCCCAAGATCTCATTCCTAATCTCTGGCGGACTGCCGAGGCTCGCTGCGGGGAGTCGGAGCACTACATCAAGCAGCTTCAAGTTTACTCGCGCTTATGATCTCGTAACACGAGTCATTATCACATGCGGTGGTTGACTCGGTAATCTATCCATACTACATGGAACGGAAAGATTGACATGAAGAGGATCTCTGCCCTTATATTTTCGCCCGAATGTTTCCGTGATCTCCTCACGCATGAATGATTCCCTCCGCCCCCGCCCTCTATCTGTTGAAGTCCGATCACTCCCGGTTATCAAGGAGTCGAGCTCCCTTCGAGCTCTGAGGAACAGCGACCACGAGCAGCATCGTTCAAAACTCTCGGAACGAGTTCCAGTCACAGAAATCATCTTGCCGGGCGCCTCTCAGCTCTACTCACACTCATACCGGCAGTGCTTCTTCAAGCTCGGGAGGAAATAAGTGCGGTTTGATATTTTTAGAATCCTCTGGGTTTGACTGAATTCATTCATTGCGTCGACATCATGAGGAAGCTGAGCGAACAGGTTGTATACCGTCCCCGCGGTCAGTACTCTGATTGAATATTTTCGCTGCAAAGTTATACCGATGACTCGTTTACTTTACTTTGATAGAATAAAAAAACTCTCTCATGAATCGTGCTCTCCCCTCAATCGTGCGATGAAATGTTGGGTCCCCTCCTTCGAGGTCATCCGAATACGGCTTCTCAGACTTGCTCACGATAATTCTGAATACCGATATTCGCAGGCTTCATTAAGTACCCCTCACGAAGACTCGCGTTCCGTCTCATTTCATGTGATGTGGTCGAACAATATCGAGGGAAGCACACCGTCAAGTGACAAACGCGAGCTTAGGAGAGGTGCTCCATGAGTAGAAGACGTATTCACCAGGATTTAATGTGAAACATTCAACGGTTTTATTTAGAGATTGCTCCCATCCTACAACAGTGGATGGAACATTTGTCAGAGATCTTGTACAGTATCGGACATCTTCTCATATCCTGGTGACTTCCTGCGTATCCGTCATGTCGTCTTGCGCCAGAGGAGCGCTACTATGGGTGCAGAGACTGTCATTCGAGTTTTGAGCTGATGGTGGCAGCCATGAAGCAGGACTGTGACGGATCTGCAATAATGGGAGACTTGACGAAGGAGTTCTAATCTAATGCAGCATCTCAGAACTTCGATACACACCCAGAGACCGGAACGATCTCTGAGACATTTCCCGCTGGACACCAAGACTACTGCTACTCACCTCGTGCTGGAGTCTCACGTATTCAGGTGGATGGAGTTTTAAGTTACGTCGAGAGACGTATTTGGCGAGCCATCTCGTAACAAAATAGGTCTGGAAGCGAAAACGAAAATTCCGATGACAAACGCTCCGAATTGGATCCTGAGCTTGAGCAAATAAGGAATCAGAGGATTTAAGGCTATTCATCCGGAATCTCACCTCGATGGTGTACGCAATGAAAAAATGTGCGAGTCCCAGAGCTACGCATATCATCCGGAAAGAGATCGGGACATCATCTATGTCCAATTCGAAGAACTGCTTCAGCCATTCGAAGGGGTGAATCACGAGATAGAACGAGAACGCAGCCAGGATCACCACGATCGGAGTCAGCAAGAGATTTGTATAAATCGGCTTCCTGTGCGGATGACCCGTGGAAAAAATCACAGCGAGCGTGATGTACTGGAAGACGCTCACAGCAAACACGGCATAATTGTCCTGACACTGTACCGCATGTTCGTCGCTTTGGCCTGCGATATTGGGTCGATACCAAGTATTGTTGTGGAGTATGAATGTCGATGCCAACTGAGCTAGCACCCCGAGAAGTATCTGAGCCGTAATTGAGAAAATCGGAGCGATTCCGACCGCCGATGTCGGCGGGGGGTTTTTGAAAGCACTGTCCGTGGTCTGGTATAACCGTACACGGTGGCGATAGGCATGATGAGGAAAAGATCAATGAACAGGAACTCCTGAAAAATGACCAGGTCGGATTTGATGAGTGGAATTCATAATGAGGCAGATTCCAAATAAATTCGACTTCTACCCTGCTGATGCGGATATAATCCCTCCCATATCAGACAGGGCTGAATAAGGATCGATTTACCTTATCGGTCAAATTCGAGAATAGAGTGTACAGGATGAGCACAGAAGAGAACTGTGTCATAGAATAGCACGCCATGTATTTGAGCACAGCGAATGATGTGACCAATGCGGAGCGACCCTCCTTGATCAATGTCGGGACGCAAGATATGTCAGCCACTTTAGATGTAAACGGAGATGCCACCGAAGCTTCAGTCTCCGAAAGCGAGACTCCCGCGTGAGCCGCTTTCAAGGCCCCGCAATCGTTGGCACCGTCACCGCACATCCCTACGTAATAGCCGAGCTCCTGCAGGAGTTCTATGAGTTGCTGCTTCTGCTCGGGAGCCATGCGTGCGAACACTGTTCCGCAGACAATGACCCGCCGCAGCAGATCAGGATAAAAACGTCTCAAGGCTGAGAAGGTTTTCCCCGTAGCTACTATGTGGAAGTCAGTGGTCGACACGGGAATGTGAACCGCATTGCCCTGCAAAGTAGATCACTGATATTTAGCAACCAACATGGAATTTTTCCTAGGAAACGAAATTTCGCGGTCTTTTCGATCGAATGGCGATGCAATGAGAGAGGGGTCGATGGATGCAAAACAGGAAACGCTTAGACAGTATGCAGGGTCCGACTCACCACAGTGATCGGCTCGATGCTTTGCGGAATATCGGCGTAATACCAGCTCAGTATTGCATCGGTTTCGTCGTTTGTTACGGTCGCTTGCAGAATAATAACATCTTGGCCGTGATCGATCATGTGGCATTCTCGGGCCACTGATAGTGCCGTCAGCACATTGTCGCCGGTAACCATTACAGGGCGAATGTTGGCTCGTTTCAGTTCATCGATTATTTCTGTCGTTTTCGGCTTGAGCCGGTTCTCCATGATGAGGAGTCCGGTCAAAGTGAGATCGCATTCGAGCTCTTCACGAGGCATTCGTTGCGCCTGAAGCGGTATTAATGTACATAGTATAAACTCGACTCGAAATCGGGAAAGGATGAATCGTCTCCGAGCCTCCGAGGCCTGACAAAATTATCGGAGGGCCAAGACGTAACCGAGCTAGATGATCTTGACGGGCGAACGGGGGAGACGCACCTTGGCAAAGTTCACGTTGAGTGTTTTGTAGGCTAGAGCCAAGACTCTGTACCCTTTTTCAGTGTATATAGATAGGATTTTCTGATAGTCATTCGGAATCGATCCAGGAACACACATCCCGGCGATTATTTCCGGGGCACCTTTCGTATAAACAGTGAAATTCCTCTGACCAAGCACACGAGTTATGACAGACATTCGCTGAAACATCAATGAATTCGGTGAGAAGCGATAAGAAATCGTCATCGGATAAAATTTGTTCATCAGCTTCCCGAAACTCGCTCGGAAATGAACTCTCAGGGGTAGGTCAGTGAATTCGATAAGGACCTGGAGACTAGATGAGAATGGTAGCTCCCGGATAATCCCAACTTCGAAGGGTATTTTGTCATTTTCGATCAAGTCCGAGTTTTCCATGGTGCCTTTCTGGCATATTTCTGCTGGCCGCACGACAGTGGGGGTGATCATATCGAATTTGTTCGTATCTTCCACATTGGGTTCTTCGAATATAAAATTCGTCGCTTCAAACATCTTGAGGTCGAGCGGATCCCCCGTCAATTGGCCTTCGATGAGAGTTAATGAATGGCAACTAGCCATGGCAACTCGGAGAGGGTGGTTGTGCGCGAGTTCGGACGGATCCTGTGAGAGAAACATAGCGGGTTAGCTCTGTATTGTTCATCCAAGGCATGGTACGAATGTCGTTGCTAAGACTTCCTTACCGCTATGGGATCCTTTTGGTCGAAGGAAATTGCTCCCCAGAGGTCGAGTCCATCCTCCGTCAGGGTACCGGTTTTGTCGAAACAAAAGCAGTTGATACAACCGCTGATATTTATCGACCTCGGGGAAATGCAGTAAATCAAAGCCTTTCTGAGTCTGTGGTGCGAACAGACTATTCCAGCTGGAATCAAGGAGCACAGATGTGAGACGGTTCCGACGCTTAGAATCGATGGGGCTCGGTATGCATTTTCAGACAATCATCGTTGGGCGGGGAAATTTCACAGACCGAGCGTCATCGTTGCCGGCAATGCTGGGGGGATCGTGATGGTGAGGACGTCCATCGAGCGGATGAAAATTTCGAGGGGAGCCACTTTCCGCATTGCCTATGGATTTCGGAAATGTCAGTTCGTAACGCTCGATGGAGACGTCCGTGCTCCGCTCGTAGGAAAGCTTAATCGATCGAATGCTCGGCAAACCTTCAGCACGACGGTGTACGTTAGCCCGATGCTTGCGAAAACGGCCAAAACACAGAGGAATTTGGTGACGTCCTGACCTAACTGGAAATCTACGGGCTTGGGGAAAAGCATCGACCGGACCAATTCGCCTTTCGCTGTGAGGAAGCCTGTCCTCAGAACAACAGCCTCAACGTTCTCGTTCCCGATGTATCTGGAATGAGAAGAACTCCGTGGGTTTCATGAGAGCCGAACCGGTTCCTGTCTGGTGCCCGTTTTTCTTGTGATGGGTCTTGTCGGAGCTCCGTCAGGGAAAGGATTCTCCGTGCACTGACCATCGATGTAGTCGCAAGTCGAGGCGGCCTTCCCAGCGGAGGGAAGCACTAACCTTGTTTGGATTACTTTGGTCCCACTGAACAGGGTGTATTTCGAATGTTCTTTCGGATGGAAGAGTGAATCGTTCGGGCCTGAGTGCACCAGGGCAGTTTTGACCACAGGAACACTTTCTCCAGTGAGCATACTCTCGTTGACGATGCAACTGAGAATTGAAATATATAACATCGCAACTCCGCAACGGCGAAACCAGTCGTAGAGCTTCAGGATGAAAACCAGGTACTCACCTTCCAGTGACGAGGCAGGCATCGACGTGCATCATACAACCGTGTTTTGGGATAATTATCACATCACCAGGGACTAGTTGCTGGGAAGATATCTGCTCGAAAACCTCCCCTTTTTCCTTCTTCCTTTTAACACATACGACATCCTGAAACAGACGGCCTCCACTCTTTCACAATGCGCGAGCTCGCCGTGGGGAAAAAGGAAAAGCTCACCGAAGAGCATCGTTTCGGAACTTCGCTGCCGAGCGTACACGGCTGGGACACTTGCCTGGCCTATTGCGGTGTCCCGAAGAGCTCTTTGGTTCTTGTAGATTTGCCGAACACCAAGACATAAGGAAAATACAGATATGATGATAATGGCTCCCGCGTACCAGTAGTATTCATCCATATACCTGATGGGAAGGAGTAAGTAGAGGATTGCGGGCACGCGGGATGAAAATTCGAAAGAGCTGTGCGATTAGCTGCCCAGTAGAGAGATCCGAATTTCCCCAAGGAGAGAACGAGAAATCCCGGAAAAACAAGGCGTATACTCCGTGGCATGACATGAGGCGTGCTGCTCGATGGAAAAAATTTCCGAACGTTGCATCCGGAATGATTCCAGGAGCTCACCATATGATCAGGGAGAACACTTGGAAGACGTAGAAAGGCTCTAGGACCTCAGTTATCAGAATAGTCGTTATGCCCTGGACGTCGACATCGATGAGATTGTTCCCATAGAGGATCCTTCTTATCGTTTCCTCCTTGAGGGTGAGTCCCTGAAGAGACAGAACACGAAGTCAAACTCGCCTATTATTCTCGGGAATGAGCTCTGAGTCATGACTCATGACTCATGACCAATGGTGTCTTCTCTTCCGACACAGCGAACGGAACTAACCTGGCGCTGTTGCATAATGTTTGAACATTGAGTGTTATGGTCTAGACCATGCAACCGCAAGAAACTTTGCGATTTGCGATCCCAGAGGAACTTGTGTTTCTTATTTTCGAAAAAGCGGAGTTGATCCGTATAGCGGAGGCCTCCCTGGAACAAAAACATCTATGAGCATATTCCGCAAAGAAGTGTTAGGAAATTCGAGATCTGATTCTTGGATCCCTCCATGCTACTACTTGTTTTATATAAACAGTGATTGAGCGATATCCGAATTGTCATCATGGGGATCGGATGCGCGCGATCGAGACGGAGATGACTCGGACCGGCTCCGCTGCAGGAGAAAGTCTATCTCGGGAAAACTTCGAGTCGAAACTCACGCCTGGTTCGAGCTGCACCAGCGAATCGATCTCGCCAATCTCAGCCTTGATGACGTCGAGGTTCCCATCAATGTTCTTGAAAAGGTCTTTCAATCTGCGGATATGATGATGATTGTAATGCAATCAGCTCCCTTGCAAGAGATTCAGGATGCATGGATATAGCAAGGTTTTCTCGACGGAATCTCACCTCACATTATCCGCAGTTATAATGCGAACGTCCTCTACGAAAATTTGGTCATATTGGTCCACCAAGAGTACCTTGGTCGCTTCCGGGAGTGAGCACAAGTTGAAGGTGCATTTGAGGTACCAGTGGGGTCGCCAATGAAAAACGAGACGAGCGATTCCCAGGGAGAAGACAATCCCCACATAGGTGAGAATCGTTTTTGGAATGCTCCGTTGGTAGCCATAACAATCCTGAAATAGGTATCCGCAGTCAGAATCGCCTGCATCGGGGCAAGCCATCTTATCAACATCCGAGTCACTGTCTGGCCGTCCAGCTGACTGAATGTTCGCGGCTTTTTGCTCCCTTGTCTGACCGATTGAGCGATCCAAGCGATCCGAAGGTTTCCGACTCACCAGCTTGCTGAACTCATCTTCGCTGAGTTTCTGCGAGAATTCTTGTCCATAGGAATAACCTGAAATGGGACCGTGGACAATCATTTTCATAGCGTTCTCGGAATCCTGTTCTGGAAATTTTCAGTCTTCAGGATTGAAATCCAGGTTCGTGAGTTCGGCGCCAACTCGGCTTGGGTCTCTTGATTCCTTTCATGGAGAATCTTGAAGCGCATATCTCCAGCGCTTATAAGATAAGGGTGATCAAAGGAAAGGTTCTCTCCGAGAAGAGGAGCAGCGACTTGGAATGAGATTTTGTTCTCGGGCTTAATAATACTACAAGGTGTCCGGTTCCGTGATTCGCGCCTGATGGTCACGGAAAAGGATGGCGCTAAGAATCCGAGGAGCATTCCTGAAGCACGATCCCCACAAGGCTCCTGTAACTAGAGCGCATGTCTCGACTTTTTCAATAACTACGTTCCGGAAGCGAACTAAGCCTTCGATCAATCTCTCATCATCTGCAGCGAATCGTTAGCAGATGAAAGACAGAATGCAATCCCAAGCCTACGGCGGCACACCGAGGTAGACGTACTGCTTTCCAAAAGCGGTTTCTCTTCTGAATCTTCGCTCCGCATCCCGCGTCGAATTTCCTTGACTCTAAGGGGTCCAGTGGATTGGTGAGCAACAGCTCCATAGCGACTTCTGCTCATGTGGGTCCGCTCTAGTTCGGCTGAACACTCGCCGAATTCTCTCTCTCTCTGAACGCAGGAATTTTGGGCAAGCGATGACATCCGTCAGCACCAAAACGGTCCGTTCGCATCTGTTGGGACAGTTTCGGCACGCGGCAGACTGTTCCACTTTTTCACAGGCCGAAACCTCCGGTCCACGGCTTCGCTGCGATGAGATCACCACCGCTTTGTCGCGTCTGATTATCGATATCGTTCGGAATCGCATGGAACGTACGAAGCACGAACTTATTGAGCTAATTCGTGAAAGCAAAAAGGCGCATGGAGTCTTTACCGAGCCGAGTGAGGACATCATCCTCAGCTCTCGCTCTTTCGAGAGCGAGCGAGTGAGCCAGCCGACGACGGTAGAGAGCGCCGCGGGTAAGGGATTCCTAGAGCACGAAGCTCCGTGCGAAGGTCAACTCCTCTGCGCCAAGATGTGGCTCACGTCATCGGGAAAAAGTTCTATGGGCCCGTGCGTTCTTTTCGAAGGTTTCCTTCGGAGCGCCGCTCCAGAATTTTTCATCTCGAAATTATTCGAGCGTACAGTTGTGCGTCACGTGAGTCGGAACAACCTCGTGATCACTTGACCTGGACTCTGGATTCGTCCATAAGCGGACACTTAAATAGCACAGCGCTGCGATGAAATGGACGAACAAGTCTCGAACCGAGCAGCTGTGGGATTACCCTTGATGGGAGAGAACGTCGAGGCTCTCGTTCAAGTTGATCACAGTTATTACGGCTCAAAGTGACCGAGCTACAGCGTTAGCTCCCAGAGGGTTTGTGAGATACGACGAGCGGTGCAAAGGAGACAGAGCTCCAACTTGACAAGGACGACGCCGATGAGAAATGATTTTCTGCAGATACCGAGTCTGTTACAGTCAGCAGCCATGACCAGCTTGAGATGTAGCATTCTCGGCACGGAGTAGGATCCCGACCCTTCATCCTCAGTTATCATGTGGTCACGTTGCCATGGACTCTTCATTGAGAACCGTCCGGAAATGCCAGATTTCAGGACTCAATTATCGAGCTGCATGAAAATCGGCAGATAGACCCGGCCTGAGAGTCCAGAGGAGTCAATCGCTCAGAATCTGAGAAACAACGTCGCGAACTCTGCATCACTCGATCCGATCTTGCGGCCGATATTTGACTCAGATGCTCGCAGTCAAGTGTTAGGATGGCGGGCGAAATTTTTCGCGATTCGCGCGCAATCTCATGAGATTATAGCGTCAGTCCGAGAATTCCTCGCGCTCCGGCCGAATTCATGCTTTCTGCCGCTTGATTCATACAGCCGTTCAAATTGCAGAAGCAACAAGAAGGCACTCCGGAGGAGGGATCTCCCTTTCTGTCCAATCGAGACGGGACAGCTCATGAAAATACGCCACCATGTCGGTAGAGTCCGATGACCCAAGTTGAGTCTTATCCGGAACGAATCCCGTCGGCTCATCACAATTTGACAATTAGCATTGGAATTCATTGGAAATTAAGGAGGACAGGTAAGAAGACAAGGGCGGCTTTGCGATAAATGTACAAATGTTTCGATTCTCGCGTAGCGGGGCGAGATTCTCTCCTGGCTTGGAATATTCAGCCACGCTGGACGCTCGATCAGCTGAAGAATAATTCAACAAGAAGCGACCTGACGATCTTGGGTCCCGCTTCATCTGATATTCACGGGAGAATTTTTTCTTAAGATAAAGCGCCCCAGCCGATTTCGGTGGAATCGAAATGTAAGCAGATCCTCATCTTATCCAGGAACTCACCGTCATCGACTTCTCGGGTATTTTTCGGAGGCTCGGCTGGTTTGCATTCCTTGTCGTTGGGTTCATGATGGGATCCGGGTGTGAGGGAAACACTCAGGTCACCCAAGCAAACCATCACGCCCCTAATGCTACTTATTCGCTGTCACAATTCCACCGCAAACTCTGTAGAGACGTTAACCATTCTCACTAAGCGCTGGTTCCATACACATGACGTAAACGCACACGGGACCGTGAGGCAAAATATTTTAATTTAAAGGTTTCCCAGAATCGCCTGTTCGAATATCGACATGGAGATCGGAAGCTCGATCGATAACTCATTCATGGATCCGCCTGCAGCGGATCTTCCCAAGGGATATCATACGAGGGCCGAGATGAAACGGATGATCGCGACATCTAGCGCTCTTCCAACCCACAGCAGAACCCCGACCGAGCGCGAAACCGCGCTGTCAGAAGTGGACACACTGGAACCCGAGGAAAAGATGCCCCATGGATGAATACACCGAGTATCCGCAAAAGAGTCATCATCAGCCCGAGGCTATGAGGGATCGCCGTATCATGGCCACGACTCGATGACAGATGCGGTCGCAGAATCGAGCTTCCTCGTCGCCTCGTTGGGTGATCTGCGGTCCTCCTTGTCGCACCTCCTGCGCGGTCCCCGCTATTAGCGGGTTACGAGTCGGTACACCTCGCGTTCGCGGTTCTCGCGGGTCACAAGTGGGCGATGCCAGAGAATCGATATCAATACGGAAATATCACGTTCGGACTGAAACCAACCATTACAGGGCTTCACCGAATCAGAGTCGCTCGACAAGTCTCCCTTTCTCCATGGCTCACAGCGGCGGACTGGCCTGTCGCGTGCTCACTGCAGGCTAGTCTACGGTGAAATCTCGGTGAGGTTTCCTATCGAGCTTCCCCCAGTACGGAAATGCCCCATCTACACACTTCGGACAAATTTCAAATTCTTCCGTGACCGAGTACTCTCAGGAAGAGGGCATGCAGAAATCCGGTTGCCTGAGATTCTCTTCAAGGGAAGATCCGATTTCCAGCGGCAATCATGAACGCTTGTGTTTGGAAGCTCGAAAGAACTGCGGACGGACAGAAAGTTCACCCGACCAGGTCGTGTAATCGAAGATGGGAGAGCTTGAGTCGATATATCGATGCTCATCGAGCGTCGCTCAACAGGTTGCCGGAGAAGATGGAAGCCTATGTTTCTCTGGCGCGCGGATACCATGATTCGGGTGACGACGATTGGCAGAGCTGAATAGCACCGGCGAGAACGATGCAGCTGTCTAAACTCGCGATCGTCTAATTTTACCGAACCTTGGCACATAGACAAGACAGCAACGTCCCACAACAGCTAATATCGCCGATCATGGGAGTCAAGCACTCCATGTGAATTCTCTCGAGGAACCAGGCTGAGTCCGTAGAATCAGGAGCGGGAAGTTGATGAGGATGCCCGATCGCTATCGGGTCATTTACCCGAACCCGACACCGTAAGGAAGCACTGACCTTGGTGATCTCAGAAGCACGGAATGGCAATCGTGTGGAGGGAGTCTGTCAAACCGCAAGCAAGGGATTCAACCGTAGCCGTCGGTGGAGGATGAGCTTTTTCCCGATCGGCCGTCTACAGACCGCGACATCGGATAGTCTCCATTTTCCTCCGGGCGAGTTCTCAACATCAGACTAGTTAGAGCAAGGGGATTTTCGAGACATTCCGACCTAGATCTTGCGAACCCCGTGATCTGAACGCCGCTGTGCCTCTAGGTGACCGTCTATCTCGAAGGGTGATCCATTAAGTGATAGAATCAGAGGATGACAATCGATCAATGCACTAAATCGACTGTATACAGAATTTCAAACGAGCGCTGTCGGGGGATAGGGGTCGGAAGCCTGAGGATCTGAGCTTCCGAGGAACCCTAGCGAGCTGGAGATATCCGTGGTTTGAAGTAGGAATTCCGCAATTCAGCTCTCGAGGTGACTGGACGGAACGGGTGCGTTATTCACTCACGAGATCTAGCTGAGTGAGCTAGATTATCCTCCATGTGCTCTGATGAGAGCAATCTTGTCCGGAACATTCTTCGACGGAGCGCATTGATGAATTCGGAATCCAAATCACGCGTCCATGCTCCTGTCAAACCAGCTGAATGAGGCCCGAGCGCCCCAGCGGGTCAGAGCGCTCCTACATGAAGGCTCTGGGAATTAGAAAAATACATACTTCGAAGTTTGGGGAGCGACGCTTCCCGCAGAGACGCTTTCAAGTTCCGCCGAAAGTGTGGAAATCGAGTTGGTTTTACGACAACCTCGTAAATTTACTCGGCAGATACTGTTTCGATGGATAGGGAATGGACCTAGAACCCTGCCGAATTCGAAGGATTCCGGTTTCCGCATGGAATTTCTAAATTCTCGCGCGGACCGGGCGCTGCTGGTTTTCCGGTCAGAAACTGGTAAGCCTACCCAGAACTCCTGGCATTCAGAGGGACGGCTTCATTTCGGACGGGCGGCAGTGCAGCAAGTTTCCGCGGGTGCGAGCACACTCGACAATCATTGACTCAGTGATTTGATTTCCAATAAGCCAATAAGGAGAGATACACCGGTGATGGACCCGGAAAGTTGTTAGCAGCGCACTAATGAGATTGAGGAGCTCACAGACGAGCTCAGATCGTAAACACGTGCACACAGAATCACGGTATCACACTCACAGCTGTGGGGACACACTGTACCGGCCTGGAAAAACTCTCCACAGCCGGTCGACTGGGAGAGAGGTAGATGAATTGGAAAGGAACAACGGCACTCCAGACTAGCATGGGTCAAAGCCTAAGGCTGTGAAGTGACGTACGATCATTCACTCAGTCAGTCTGATGTTGAACCATTGATCCTCCACGGACAACGTATCAATCGCGCTCATGCATGGGCGGGCCTATCGTGAACAAGGATGAACGACAGCGAAGCTTAAAAGCAGCAGAGCGCTCCGGGACGGTTAGCTTTGAGCTCGCTTCAAGGGTTCGAGGGTTTCGCCGCTCCGGGAATCTAGGTGATTGCGCCGGGGATCCATCCGAGCCCAAAGAAGCCACGGGAAACAGATGTTCATCGAGTTGTGATGCGACACCTCATAGGCGATGCTCTTCCCCAGCATCGGTAATGCTCCGATCTTGCTAAAATGCAATTCTCTCGGAGCGGCATTCACGACCGCACAAAAGCAAAGAGGAAAAAAATCGGAAACTTTATCCATTCGCCGATTTGGTCGAGTTCCCTCTGCGGAAGATGTTCTCCTTGGAAGGCTGTGGAGCTGATTTGATGGCTATGAGCCCGATTGGCGGGTTGACGGGAACCTTGCAGTAATCTTTTGGGATAAAATTCTCGCGACCGAAGGTTGCTCGAGTTGAGGCTCACTTAAGTTTCATCATTGAGAGATATCCAGCGGACGGATAGGATTACCCACGGAGGGGGCTATTGATTCTTATTTTTTCACGATTCGGATAAGCTCCGATCACGACGAGTCTCGACCGGACTAGATAGCTACGACGCATGCTTTCGGTGAGCTCTTTGTCTAATTGGTGCAGCTGGGATCGATGCAGACAGCAGGATCGATGCTATTGCGTCAACGAGAGTCGAGCCTCCAAATGAGTTGACTAGGAAATTTTGTTCCGTCTCGACGACATTCTCCTCCCGATTCGGAGCCTGGCAGCGAGTTCGCGGATGATGTCTCCTCGCCGCTCGAGTTCCGACTTCGGGAGGCTCACCGGAATCGGCTGGAGCCATGAAGTCGTCCGAGCCACTGGTATGTACTGCTCTTGAAGTAGATTCATCCGCCGCATTGAGGGACGTCGCCGAGAGTCTGACCCCAGGTCCAGCTCAACAGCGATCAACCTCCCTCTCCTCCTCGGGGACAGATTTTGGTCTAAGGCTGAAGCGTTCGATGTCGCTCGTCGGCGCATTTCTTGCTCTGTGTATAGGACAGCTTTTTCCGCGGAATCGTTGCTCCCCGAAGAGCGGCGAAACGTCCTCGATTCTTGAGATAAATCGGAGGAGAAAACCCTCATCCACCGGGGAAAAAGATCCGAACCGGTTCATCAAGAGATTTGCATCCATACAAGCGTCAGGAGAACCGTAAACAACTCCTCCTCGACGCGTGGGAGACTAATTCACCTTGGATCGGACGGTCATGATCCTCATCTTCACTTTTCTCTAGTCTATCGCTCCAGCTAGACTAATCGATGCCGATTCTGCTGGAACGACTGAGCCGGGAGATGCAGGCAGACATGACCACGCCGATATAAAAAACTTTCCAGGAGCAGAATGCTCACGACGAATGCCGGGAACGGCGCGGGTTGCCAACAAAAAATTCCCCAGCTGAAGAATTCGGGGACGCATGCTTCCGGAGCGGAGCATGATCCACAGCATTCCCTCACACCTCATCGTCTATCTAGACTACTCGGTCCAACTTGAGGTTTCAGTTCTCGCTCGGAGTCGTGATTCTCCCAAAGCAGCCGAACGCGAAGTGGTACGAGAGCTGCGGTGCAGTTTCGAGCCTCGAGTGTCATGCTCTGGCCATCCCGCCGAAGCGAATCGACTGTCTCGACTCAGAGGGAGCCAAGAGACTCTGTCGGAAATCTGAGCTCGCCACTCTGGCTGACGAGTACTCATCCCTCGAACTCCAGAAAGCCTGCTCGCTTGGAACGAATGAACGTTGCATCTCAATTCCTCGAACATTCTTGTTCAGACTCCAATACTCGACTCGCGAGCAGTGCGACTCAGTCCGAATGGGGTGAAGAAAGGCGAATCTTGGGCCTTCCGGATAGAACAGCATGGAAGGAAGCGGAAAACAACTCGTGGGCAAAGCCATCGAAACCGCTTCATCGCCCGGGCAAACTCAGGAATGAGAGGGACAGCGACTTACAGACAGCTTCTCCAGCTCGGGATTGTCTACTCCGCTCTATCGTTCACCTTCTAGATAAATTAAGAATAATCGCGGCCGGAGAATGTCCGAATGGCGACGCGCGTGACTTTCAGCCCCAGTTTCACATTTCATTGAGTGCGTGCAAGTACTAGACTCTCAGCCTAGCCAGTGGCAGCCTACCGCTACCGCTCCATACGGTAGACAGTCACGTTGAGCCGACGTCTCCATGACGCCAGAATGACGCACATTCGAGCACTCATCGCGATGACACTCGCGCGCCTCGGGCCAGACACCGGTGTCAGAGCGTGTTGGGACCGGAACGACGAGACGGCTCTCAGCACGTGGGCAGATGTCGAACTCGTGGCGCTTCCGAGAGCGCTCATGGCCGTCACACGAACCAGGGCTTCCCGAGGCTCGAGCTCCCGGTTCGATGGGAAAGCTTCGGAAAATCCTGGACTCGATCGATCGAAGTTCCCCGTCGAGGGGAGAGTCATGGAGTCAATGGGAGTTTCGCTTCGTGCCACGTAATTCCCCTCCGGAGACGGCAGCGCGACTTGCGTCAGCAGCTTTCGGAGTCTTTCGTGGAGAAAGGTCTTCGCTCGGTCCTCTAGGGAGCACTATGAAATAACTCGCGGCTGTCTGTATGCTGATGATGTACTCCGAACAGAACGCGCGAATGAATCATCCTTCTGGACACATGGGCGTGAGTAGCACTTCGAAGCATTTGGTTCGAATCGATTTCTCCCTCCGTCCGTCTGAGAAGCGCGTTCCATTACGATCTGGGCAAAGCTCCGGTTGCGGGTTTCGGTGCAGCGGATAGCTCGTGAGATTTGGAGCTTCATGAGTCACTTACCTAATATGAGGAGTTCTTTCTCTTCGAGGGCCGTACTCGCGGCGGTGGCTGAGCTGCGTGAACTATCGCCCATATTCGGCGGTTCAGCTCATCGGAAAACAATAACAAACGCGCACATGGTGTTCACTCTTTCTTCGAATCGTCGATATACTGAAGTGGGAGCATTCCCGCCAAACGCGCATATAGCGACAGAAAGCCGAACGAGACGTTCACAGCGGCGACGCTCTAAGGCCGGTTGCTTCGGGACCTCGGCTCAGAGTTCGTCCCATGAACGAGCGAGGTAACAAACCGACCACTAGCACCACCGCCGGGTGCGAGAGAGGAGAGAATACGGCGGGCCATAGGGAGACGGCCACCACATGGGACAGTGTGGAAAGAATCCGAAGAGGGCGCCACCCTCAGGCCCTCTAAGCGAGTCACTCCGGCTGACGACTGACTACCGATTACATAGAGAGCAACAGGAACAACAACAACAACAACAGCGGCAACATCGATCCTAGGTTATCAAATTCTGGAGGGTTTTCGGAGCTCTTCGTGGCGATCACGAGACGGAGCTTCCGCTCCAGCCTCTTCATGTGTTGCCAAGTCTCTTCATGGGCTCTATTATGTATTCTGTGCCAAGAAACGACTCTAGACTAACCGAATTAATTTTGACTGTTTATGTCTAACGAGAGCTCCTGATGAAAAAGATCGCATGATGTCGTGCGTGATAATCCGCTGCAAGAGTTTCGGCCGAGTAAAGTCATTCGTGAGCTTGTCAACCCCGGGTCAAAACAGGATCATTTAGTCTTATTGCTCGATCAAAGTAGCTCGTGATCGCCACTGCGCAAGCGAACGGAATCATGACTCCCCATTCTTCGATTGCAGAAATTTCGTCAGAAGTGATTCAGATGTTGTCGCCGATCATCATTCGAATCACTGGCATTCATGTGTCGCCATGAGCAACAACTACGCGAGGAGCTAGAACGACGGCGCGGCATTCTTTCTGTAGGTCTCGATGGGTTGGGGTCTGGTGGGCAATCATTCGAACTCAGGACTATTCGATGCGTTTGATTGCATGATCTGTGTTTCGGTGCAGCTGTGATTGTGCAGGAGATCTTGCATAGGATATCCGTACGGAACCCGACGCCTGGGATTCGGCGGATGAAGGTGATATCCGACGTCTCCAAATTGATATGGGCCGTACCGTAATTTACCGTGCACAGAGCATACATGATGATAATAATTGTCTGCTCACGTGGTGGTCGCTCGAACTGAGAATATTCGCGGGGCTCATATGACCTCCTTGAGCAACGACCTGACCCAGAACTTCGAAGAGGGACATTATAGAATTATTCGTTGCGCAAACCCGAGATGGCCATGTTTCCTCGAGGGAAGATGAGCTCAAGATCCGTACGGGTTATTGCACTGAAGTAACAAATTCCATCCCTCCCAATAGGTGCGAGGTTCATCACAGTCCGTGGCGTGCCCGGAGGAGGGGGGCATGGGGCCATGAGCCATGAACCCCTTCCCCCCCGAGATCTCTCCCCGACCCAAAGGGCTCAATGTCGAGGCTCGCCATCATCGGTAGTTGGTTCTTAGCAAAGCAATGGCCCTGCCTCCCCCCTCACAAGAAAAATCTCGGGCCCGCGCCTCGTCAATCTTGACCATACATTTTGTAAACGTATGTCCGTGAGGGATCTCAGAGGAGCCAGGACACGGCTTCCGAGAAGATTCGCGAGCAGCTTCTGCATTTTCGACGTTTCTCTGACGATCGCTCTCTGGGGACCTTCATAAGAATAGATCGACTGGGTGCTCATCCGCTTTGTATTTGGGCAGAGAGGCTCGAAGAACTGACACCGGAATCAGGCCCAGAACCAGGACTCTCGCCCCCATCGGAACATGAATCCTCGGTGCGATTTAGATGATGATTCTAAGAGTGAGCGACTTGCGAAAGTAACGACGAGCGGCGCATGAGCACCCTACAGGAAAGAGTATCGGACGGTGGGGCTCGACTGTGCCTGATATGAATTGCTAATGAAATATAATCTATGAAATTCGCGTACTGATAAGCTCACCTTTAGGAGGTCCATCGGGCTCCCTAGCTGCGACCTGACGCTTTTGCCCCGTGTATATCACAGCCGTTGGCTTCCGTAGCGGCTCGCCGTTATCGAAGGCGGCATTCAAGTGGCCACCAGCGGAATCGATTCGATTCATGACTATGGCGGCAGGGTTCACTGCCTAGAAGGAATTGAGTTAAGTTTCGCAGGAGGGTAACGAAGATTACTTTCATCCCATACGTCGGGTTGAGAACCGAGGTGAGCACAGGTGTTGCGGCAAGTCAATTGAGCGGGGAGCGGCGAAGCCAGTTCATTGTCTGCTCCCTGTGTTCACTATGCGCTCCACATTCTGTCAAATCGGGAATTGTATAGGGTGTCTCACGGTCCCATCGATCTCGAGCGGGCCGGAAGGGCGCTCCCCGTCATCGTTTAGCCTCCATCCTAATGCCAAAAACTGCCGTGGTCACGGAAGTTTGTGATTTTCAGAAGGTCTTCAAATGTCGTGGTCTTCTGAAAATAGTTGAACGAAGGACTGATCCGCTCTGGACCGCATCGGATATTCATGTGTACTCACCTGGATCGCTGAGCGCTCAGTCCGAGTTTGAGGATTCACCGCGGGCAGACTGTCCCTTCCCAGCGCAGGAAATTAGGAAGTGATTCCCGAGTATTCGAATGGGTTCCGGCGCCTGCCGAATTGCTGGCTCGGAACCGCTGTCGTTGCCGATCCACTGCGTTGACGGAATGTCGTTCAGCTGCGCGAGACATGGCTTCAGAGCAGAAAATGAATGAGAGCGAAGTCCTTCTTTCTTAGGCGAGTGGAAGCAATGAGCTGAATTATTCTGCCTAGCTGTAGCTCAACACGCAACTACAGTCTCGTAGTGTGAGGTGGAAGAGCCTTCCTTGAGATTGATGTTCATCACAGGAAGGAGCGAGCGAGATCCGAGCAAGGAGACAGCGCGGGCATTCCGTCGTCGCCGTCGGGGAGGGCTATCAATGAGATCCCTCGAGCGCTCATAGCGAGATCCATTCGTACCTGTTGGGAGGCCGAGCAATTTTCTTTTCCGAGCCACATCCAGAGCCTCGGGTGTGCGGGAATTTCGAGCCTGGCGATCTTGAATCGCGCCTCGAAAAGGCTCCCGACGAATGTCTCAGGGTGCTCCGCTCTGCTAAACGACAATTTCTCCAAAGAGAGCATTCCTTCGGCTCACGGTGAAGTAGGCACTAAGTACGAAAAGTCATGTCGGATTCGGAATGCAATCTTCACGTGGTTCTCATGGGATCACAAAGATCCAGGCAAGCGATTCCTCGGAGCTCCACGCGTAACACGTCGATTTGCGACTCTGTTCCGAAGTCGTTTCAACGCTGTTCTCGAATCAGAGTCTAACTTCACGCGCTGCTCGTTTCTCACAAGGAAGCCAAGTTGAGACGGAGGAAGTCCGATTTTCTGTCGTGATCATTTTTTGCCCATCGCGGCATTCAGTCGACAACACATCATGTTTTTCAACATGCGTACAAGCTTCGACAGTCGATTCCCAGTGAAGGGGCAAATTCTTCGTTGATACGCTCTACGGGCACCCGAACTGACGGCTTCAGGGGAGGAAAGTAGGGCAGCGTTGTAGGGGTCGAGAGGGGTCATCGAGAGACCGATGATCGAGTGGGGAGACGGAGAGGGAGCGCACAGATAGAACGAGATCCTCATCTACCCTCACCGACACTCCGCAAGCGCTTGACTTGGGCCCCTGTCGGACGGTACGTGCTGCTGGACTCAGTCTACCACAGTCTATCAGCCGGTCAGCGAACCGTCATGCTTACCTGGAGCTCACATCTGGACACGGGTCACCCTTTCGTGGGAGCATAGATCGCCTTCACAAGGCGGAGGCCCCGGAGTACGTTCCACCTTTTTTTTCGACTTCTTGGAACACGTCTCAAACGAGGCGCCTTTCGGGTGGACAAATATTGGTGGGATCACATTCGGAGTCCGCAAACGCTTGAGGTCGAATCTGCGGGTACGACGACTAATGTGGCGGGATAACCCATGAGCGAGGAGACGATGCAAAACTCTCGATGGAAAGTTTTCCGGAAGCCAGAGTGAAATTGCGACCAGAACTGGTAGTCCATCCGACTGCTCCCGTGGAGCCTTCCTCGCTCAAGAAACGAAGGGCATTGCGGGAGGAACCATATTCACCAGAACTTTTTTTTGCATCAGGACTGGATTCACAACCGGACCGGACCGAGGAATGGTGGATTCGGCATACACGGAATCTGGCAAGTGGAATCCGAATACGGGGGAATACTGAGATCTCCCCGGTATTCCGAGAAGTTCGTTGCGTGATTCAGCCTCTGTCTACCGAGACTTTGTTGACTAGCTTGTTTCTCCCCATCGCTCCAAATTGGCATGTCCGGCAGATCAGGGATACGTTCCAGTCACGGAATTGCGAAGCGATCCCGCGCGCCTGACGTTCGAGAAGATTGAGTGACACGATGGGAGGAAGCGCTATCGCCTATCGGCACGGTGTTGGGGAAATCAGCGACTTACCGACGTGACCTCACTGCACGCGAAAAAAATTTCCCGCTGTCGTCTGCATCGTCGTACGCGAGGACTTCAGCGCACGCTCACGATGGATGCGTCTAGATCCTGCTCTCTCAAGGAGATTTTCCAGTTTCCTCTTCCAGTTGGGATAATCAGACTCGAGAATTGTTGCATTATTGGTCGTGCCATACTCCTATGCAGCCAGCGCAGCTCCCGAGACTCGATTCTGATCGCTCGATCACCCGCATTGAGTGGAGGCAATGAGCTGGATGATGAAAATTGTGATATCATTGTCGAATCTGTTCTCCAGTGTGAGGGAATGTGTCTCGATCAAAAACTTCTCAGTGGATGAACCAATCGATGTCTTCGGAGCCCGAGCCGTTGGCCAGCCGCTCCCGTTATTCATAGAACTGAATAAACCACTCTAGCTGTCCCCTGCGGGTGGTCCTGATTAGCAAACCGAGCCCCGAAGACACTTCCGCATGTGTCCCTCGGTCGATACGCTATCGTTTTGAAGAACGACGAGCGATGTTCCATTCGGACATCTGTTCCCGCTATTTGCGAGAGGGCCTTAGATATCACGAGTTCCCGCTGTATCAGTCCAGTTTGACTGAATCGGAGAGTGTTTCATGAATTTCGAAAGTGAAGTGGGCTGCAGAGCACTCATCTCCAGAACAGATTGTGAGGTCACAGGCCACGCGCAAACGTGACCGGCGAGGGCTTTACGAAGCTTTGCGATGAGCTTCCGGGTCCTCCAGACCTGCCGGATTCGAGTCGAGCTTTTGAGCGGACAGAGTTGCTCGTCATGGAATGTCGTGTCCTGCGATGGATTCTGAGTCAAAAGGTTGATTGACAGCTGCATCGATGCTGGCCGTCGACTTGTGATTGCCAGTAATCGACCTTGATTGTCCTGGTGTTGATTTGATTCGCATGACTGCGATATTGGATTGGTGCTCGAGCATCGAGAAAGGCTACGCCTCTCACGGTACTGTAGGACGAATTACCCTCTAGGCTCTAACACCAGAAATGAATCCCCCATGTCGTTCTTCGAACTATCCAAAAAAGGATGGTTAGTACCAAGCAAGTTTCTCTGGGCGTATTGGTTTTCGCCGGGTCTGTGTTGGTGGTTTTCGGTGTACTGTTCGGTCTCTACAAGGCTTTGGCAGGTGCCAGAGGCCGACCTGTGTCATCCGCTCTTCTCCACGCGACCAGGTAAGTGGAGGCGAAGATTTGAGTGAGTCGATGCCATGTCATGTGAGCCGTGGATTGATTAGAATTTTTCTTCCCGGAGCGCGGGGGGATAGGGGCGAAATAGGGTTTTGGGGGTTAGGGGTCTGAAATATTGGAGCGTCCTCTACTCTAACATTACTAGACAGAGATTCTGTAGAGGAAAATTGAGCTCTCCAGGATACACTCCCGCAGGGGAGGAGGATGCACTTGGAAACTTCGAGAGAATGAATCCCTTCCGACTTATTTTTTTTACCATAATTATCGCCCACCGAGATCATTCTTCCCCTTACACATGTGTATTTTGCTCGAAATGAAAGTCGGGTCTGAAGTAAACCCTACCGAAGTTGAGTTGCGTTCACCTTTTTGCCAGACTGGGATACGACCCGTGCGTGGAGATACCCTTAGAGAAAACGACGTGCTACACATTGGTGATACTCAGTCACACGAATAACGAAGGCTTGCGAGACCTGCTAGCATTCATTTACGCCAACGAAACCGTCAAAAGAGACTTTTGCTTCGAGCCCATGGTGGTGGTATTCAACGGAAACGACAATAATTTCATCACGAGCCGCATCGAGAATGAATTCGGACAGCCGACGGTCGTGTTCGAGAAAGTGAGCGCGGGCTTCCTAGCTTTGCTGCGGAAGCGAGATCATCCCTACGTATTCGTACTGGATTCGTTCGCGCCGCATCCGAGACAACTGCGTCAGGTACCTACTTCATTCGAGATTGTTGCAGTCTCCAGATGTCCATGCCGTATTTCTCCCGATTCTTTTCGGTTGCTTAGGATCCCGCATGAGAAATAAGTCAAGTTGGATACTTCTCGCGCAGATAGTCAGTGATCAAGGCCAGACGTGGAACTGTACCCTGCGTTACTGCTCAGTCTTCGAACGGCTCTTCTCGCCGACTGCTTGTGGCAGCACTTGCTCCATGTCGCTCAGCCCAGCACTAACAGGTGAGCGATTCGCACCCTTCGAGAGCCGCACCCGACCAGCACAAATAAAAATATGTGAACCCTGAACCTGAACGCACGCGATCATCAACGATCAGCGAAGACTGGCACGAATCCCGGGGAAATTAGGCGCTCGAGGAGGTCGAATCTAAAAGTCTCCGTAGAGAAATGCTCTGGAGTAATCAGTGACTTTTTGTCGCTCACCACCCGACCAGAGCATTTCGGAATTTGTGTCAGCCGAGTCCAACGGCCTGTCGTTGGTTTATGTGCGAAGAGCGAGCAAATCCGAAACTAGGCCACCGAGCTCGGGGCGGAAGCAAACGGATGGGCCCTAGGCGCCAGCCTTTGCCTGAAAGTAAGGCCGCGGTCATCCTCTACACAGAATGAGCTCGATGGCGAGTCCCGCCCCGATGGTATCATCGCGCTTGACCTACTCGACAACCATGGAATCCTATAAATGGGGATTAATAAATAATCGACCATAAGGTCGAGTGTCGAAAGCACTCCCTGAGTCGCGCGGGAACCTTGCACCGCTATAAGAAGTCGCCAGCGTCGCTCTTTTGGCGGAGCAGGTCCAGCGGCGCGGCCCTCTCAGTTAGTCGATTTTTCTGCGGGAGCAAAAGCGAGGCATTCCGTCAAGAAGCTCCGTTTATCTTCACCGACGGGCAAATACCCGATGGTACACTCTCTACCCGAGAAAGTTTTCATAAGCGATCGCACTGGGTTATATTCGAGGCACGGCACGGCTAAGCAGTCAATAAAGCTCAACTGAGAACGGACTTCGGAGAGCAAAGTCGAGGGCTAAAATATTCTGCCTTAAACTGCATGAAACTTCTGCTCGGGGAAGCAGAATTTGAATCAACCCGACCGGTGATCTTCGCAATGATGACCCCGCCCCTGCACCTCAGAAAGGAAGCGGTGCTATAGTCCCCAAGCTCTCCTAAAGAGGGATGCGTTGGAGAACCCCGGCGGCGCGGCGTCGGCCCCAAAGGATCTACATGTTCTCTCCCCACAGAGATAGCGATCCTCTCTTAAAGCATGTTCATTCTCGACAGGATGCGCGGTCTCATCAATGGTTTTCGACAGGAGGGCAGAGTTTTTCGAACGGTGGTCTTTCGCCCAGGACGTCCAGGTACGCCCGGATTCCCTCCAGCGTCGCTACATTCAACCAAATTTAGAATAACATATGGGCCGCCGATTCAACAAAAGTGGAAAAAGCACGTATTGATCCCGCGCATGCTCCCTCTTGCAGACCTCACTCTTCACCGCGCTCCCAGAGGGATCCTCTGTTTATGAAGTCCACAAGGAACGTTCTAACAGCATATCGGTCCAACGAATGGTCAGGCATCACCGTCTGTATTACCGACCGAGCTCTGGTACTGGGTGAGGCTGTGAATCAGACACCTACGAGCGATCCGGAAGCTCTTCTGAAACACTTTGGAGCGGAAAATCCTAGATGCAGCCGAAGGACACGATTCCACGAGAAGACCGGAACGATGGTGATTCGAAGCTCGTGCAGGAATCCTCTCTGAGTCTCCGTGAAAAGCCGCTCGATGACGCTGCCTCCCCTCGCTTTTCCCAACATTAAACTTCTTTTACCCTTCCCCTATCAACTGTCTAGCCAAAATAATTAGGATCCGCCCCCGAAGAGATCCGCTGTGTGCAAGGAAGCCCAGATCACGAATATGCAGCTCATTCACATAGTTTATCATCGCTTGGACCACCCTGATTACCTGGGCCAGGGTTTATGCTGCATTTCCTAAATCTGATTCTCCGTTTCCTCCCCCTTTGAGAGGTTTGCGCTGCTGATGTGACTCTCCTGAATAACTTTCCGACCCAGATATAGACTGATTCCCCCTGGATGAGGGGAATCCGGGCCTGATTCTCGTGTACAATTGTACAGCTCTCCTACTCGTGCTCAGCCGATCTCAACGCGGGAAAGTCGCCAATGAGAGGGGTCCCTAAGGATGAGATCCCTGAGAGGACCCTAAGGATGAGATCAAGAGGTCTCTATCATGACTTATATCACGATCCGTGGTCAGATGAATCCATCTAAGATGATAAACATTCTAGAGGCGAAATAAAGTACTTATGTAGCCACTCTGATCTCTTTCCTCTCAATTTTCCCATCGGAGCGCTTCCCGACACCTGTAAATGCAAAAAGGGCAGGAACTCTCATCGGAATTCACAGGCTGGATCAGATCGGAATCGAATCACATGCTTAGTTGCTTTTTTTCGAGCCCTCGACGACTCTCACTCAGCGATGGATTGTAATGGAGGAATGATTTCGAATAATGGCGGAGAAGAAGGGGCAGAGGTGGAGATGAAATCCGTGGAAAATACATTCTCTGTCTACCGATTAGTATTACAATACCCTCAGGCCCGCCGCGCTGGCATTTTTGGGCGCCGTGTCTCGAATGATGACTCGCAAAGCCTATCTTTTGCTAGGCGCCAAAAAACGCCGAATAATCAAGGACTCGCTGACGGTCTCCTGGGAATTCAGTGTCTCGAAGGAAAGGGTCACCTGTGATTCTCTCATGCGAGCTAAGGAATTTCGCTCCCGGTAGACGGCTACGCGCTACAGACTTAGAAGTCGAAGGAACAACAATCCATGTGGGATTCATCAAAGTCTCCTTCTGGGGATATCGATTGCTCTTCGAGGCGTCGGGAGCTCATGACTTGATTGTTAGTCACCTTATCACAAAGCGAGGCTGCGCCGTAATGTATGGAATCCGCGAGCTCCTCGAAATCGCTCCACGCCGCGCCGCAAGATTAGTCAGTACTCCCGAACGCGGATCGTGACGTGGGCTCGTCTAATGAGGGGATTGTAATCGTATATTATGGACTACTTGATTGAAGCAACATACTTAGCGCCTCGGTCCGACTCGTTTTGGAGACGTCTCGAGCCGTCCGCTTCATCCGGCTCCGTAGTAATCGACAGATTTCCTGATCGGAATTCCGCGGAATGCTGGCGCTCCTCTCAAGCGTATCTGTGTCAGGATCCGAGCGATCATTGCCAAGTTTCACAGGTCACCCAATGGTCAAAGCGTCTCGGCATCGACTAATAAGATCGAACTGGCGAGCGCTAGACCAGTGACTCCTAGAGCGGACTCCCTGGAACCCCGAGGTTCCAGCCGGTATCCACGCTGGATTTTCTGTTTCGTTAGCTCCATTACTCAATTTAGGTTCCGAAATTATACTCAATGACTAGACATTCCCTCATTTTCCCTTAATAACCTCTCTGTGCAGGTGACCCAGGTGTTGTGCTGGCTCCCTAAAAATTTCCATCGGGCGCGAAATCGTTCAAGGAGTTTGAATATAACATTTAAATATTGGAGAGCTATAGGGCTCCACGGGGGTCCCTCGCATGGCGGGAGAGCTGAGAAGGGCTCTACAACGAAGAAAAAGTTGATCTAGACGATTGAGACGACATGGGAATCTGACGAACTGCTGCCGGTTCCGTAGCTCGACTTCACTTTTGGCTTCGGTCGGAGGAACGGGTCCAAATAGCTAAGGTCGAGCGGCCCGTCAACGAGTTCGGGGCCGATCAGCCGAGCTTCATACAACGTCTTAGCCAGAGATCCGGATCGAAATCAGTTTTGCGGACAATTACAGAGATTATCCGGGAGCAGAGTAGCTCCATTTGATGTGGTACGCCCTTCAGCATCGATTTCGGCATTGTGATCCGACAAGGAGGAGCAGATGAATATAAATCCTCCTCGTCTCGATACTCATGGGCTTGGATCGCGTTGCTGTTTTCGTTTCTGTCATCTCGTGTATACGCTCATTTACGAAGCCCATATTTTATTCATCTGTTGACCTCATCAGTGTCGTGCATATGTACCGACCGGAGGTGTGGCCTTTCCAAGGGGGGGATGAGCGCTCGGACTCGATGAGCGGCATGAGTAACGTCCTCCTTATCCGCATTTGACGGGCGCCTGATGCGAGCAGCCGCCTCGGAGCTTCCAGGCTTAGAGGTGAGTGGTTCTATTCCTGTTTCCGAAAGGGAGCATCGTTTCATCCTATACTCGCATCGCTGCAATAATCTCACTGATTTCGCCGAGCTCTCGGCGGAGCGCTGAGATCACCCGATACGACCCGATCCGGCGCGTCGTAGGGGACGGAGGAGATTCACGTCGAAGGTTTCATTGCAAAAAAAGTATCTGGCCCCGTCGATTGGCCTTCCGAACAATAAACAATCGAATTCGGCCGTAAGGGTACGAGGCCAGAAAGAAGCGGACCCTGTAAACAATAATTTTGTCGGCGGAGCCGTCCAACACTGATCGGGCTGAATCACTTCATGGGCCCTGGTGTTCGTGTAGGAATACGCTCACGCCTAGGATCTCCTCCTTCTCAAACGTCATTCCGACGCTGTAACATCGAAGGTCCAGCCGCTTTCGGCGCCGTGTGTGTCATGCCATCGACTCTGCAGAGCTGTTCTTGCGTGCGAGACTCAGTGGCTTACGACTATCGCCTCAGCTCCCAAGTTCGAGATTTAGATGTGGATCCATGTCCAGGCCAGACTCCAGGGATCTCCGTTGAAATCTGTGCTGACAACTGACAACTGGTAGAGAAAAACTCACTGTCCGTCACAACCGTGTTCTGAACTCCAGTGGTGAGAGAACCGCCAGTGCGCTGTGGCTGGAGTGGATGCGGAAGGCTCTCCGATCTCATTAGGCACGTCGAGGGAACTCACCGGGCAGCAACCATGGACGACGCTGCACCCCCACGTTCGATGACTGCCCACGTATTGGACTTCCTCTTCGAGTATCAGACCCTCAAGATAGTGAATATTGGGAATAAAAAAATTGGATTACTCAACAGATGCATTCAAGGAATTATTGTGGCATACATCATTGGGTGAGTAGAGAAATCAGAACTGCAGTGATTCATCACGAATATGAAATGAAATCAGTGGGATTCTCAGTCCAACATGTGCTGCCCTTTCTATTGTGTGACTCTCGGACAGTCAAAAAGAACGAAAATTCTGTTGTCAATGTCGAAGCGCCGAGATTGATCCGTCATAAGACTACAGCGCGCGTGACACGGGTTAAACATGTTGTTGGAGTTCAACGGTATACTGATAGACCTGATCTCTTTTATTTCTGCTCTGTGCGTTGCCATTACGATTCGGACGAGCATGGAATATCGTGTCATGAGCCTCTCGATGATTCCAGATACGTTATCGTGTACAGCAAGGGTTACCAACACTTCAGTCCCTACAATTCGGCTACCACCTCGAAGGTATTCGGAGAATCGTCCAAAGATCCCTCGTCAGATTAAAGAGAACCACGGAGGATCTGACGCAGAACCCATCGATAGCAGAATAATCTCAAGGATTACCTACAAAGAAATTTCCAGGTTAAAGGCGTCATTTCAACGAAAAATCTCACTGACGACGACTTCGTCGAAAACTTCAGAAACAAAGACGATTATAGGAGAATTTGGGATGTCTCTGAAATCGTGATACCGCCCAGCGTGAGTGAACTGGCTACCTCATGGAATTTTTTGATGATGATTTGCATACCTCGCGACGATCTTGTCCCGGGATATTGAGGTTGAGTTTTAACGAACTGACACCGAATCATTTTATGGGGGCCGTTTCTCAGGAGGCAGATGCTTTCTTCTTGACAACGAATCTCATCATGACCAGACAAGGCCGCGACGTGTGCTTCGAAGATCCATCTACACCGAACGTCCAGTGCAGAGGACCGTCCGACTGTCAGAAGGGGCGCGTGGACCTTCTGGGAAACGGTGTGCAGGTTAGCTTGAAGGGCCCCGAGTCGCCAAAATAGTGAGCTAGCAATCCGTCATTCCTATGCTAGAAGCAATGGAACTTCCCAACGTAAATGTCTCAATGGGATCCTGAGAAATGTAACCGTCGCTTTTTCCCCGAAAAATATCCCGTTCATCTGTCTGCAGACCGGGAAATGCGTGAATACGACAGAGCCTTTCAAACTTGAGTCTGTCTGCGAAATCGACGGTTGGTGTCCACCGGAGTACGACAGAGGTCCGCTGTGAGTGACTCATCCGTTTCCGCTCCACGATCATCGAAATCGGAGGAGTCACATTCAAAAGACAGAGAAGGAGGCGGGTAGATCAATATTCCTCACGTACTTTTGATCTTCCTCAGGAAAGACAATAAACCGCTATTTGCCAAGGTCGAGGATTTTACTGTGCTCCTGAAGAACTATGTGGAGTTCTCTCTGTTCAACTTGACTCGGTCGGTAAGACACCTCGTGACGGAATTGTCTGATCAATGAGTCCGAATTCGAAACCATTGCGCGATTGATTCGGTCATTTCAGACGGAACATACGGGATTCTGACACTTCGAAATATTTGACATCCTGCAATTATGACCCCGTGAAGGACCCTGCATGTCCTGTCTTCCGGATCGGAGACATCTTGAAGTTCTGTGGGATCGACATGTCCCAGATCGGTAGCAAAGTAAGCGAATGCGCAATCATTCGGCTCCCTCCAGATGATTTGACCCGGTGACATCAAGAGATGATATCCCGACAAGCTATAGGAATTGAATTTTCTTCTCCCCGAAACGAAGGGCGGTGTCATAAGGATCACTATCAATTGGGATTGTAATCTGGACTTCAGTCTTGACTACTGCACGCCGACCTACCACTTCATGAGAATCGATGATCCTTTTGCAAAAGTTGCAAAAGGCTGGAACTTCCGTTACGCGACGGCACAAGGCGACAACAATCGGACCCAGTTCAAGGTAAATTATGCTGCAGTGCCTCTGTGGGCGATTTGCCTTCATCTCGCTCCTCCGTCCATCTCTAGATGTCACTGTTCTAGTGGCGATGAGCGCTGGATCTTGCCGGGCAGACACTATTGTTCCAGGCGCTGGAGAGGGAGATTAGTTGGGAAATTATGTTGTCAGCGAGTTGGGAATCTCCAAGGAGCAATTCGATTGCGGTGATGACAATCATTTCTATTTCTTCCCTCTAGGCCTACGGGATAACTTTCCGAATTTCAACGCTCGCTCGCGGAGGAAAGTTTTACATGGTCAACCTCGCCGTGAACATTGGCTCGGGTCTGGGGCTCCTGGCTTTGGTGAGTTGAAATTAGAGGATGTATACCGCGATGACGTCAAGTACCGAACTAGCCGAAAATCCTCGGTATCAGCGCCTCGGATGTCGATCTATCATTCTCCTTCTCCATCTAGGCTACCTTCGTGTGCGACTTGGTCGTTCTGAATTGTATGAAAAAGAAGGAACTGTACAAGAGGAACAAGTTCCGCTTCGTCGATCCCCTCGAAGACCCTGAAGCCTTGGATGATTCTTCGCTGGATTACGGAAGGTAGATACAAATGGAGGCTTACGCTGCCACTTGTGAGAGATCCTTATGGTGTAAAGTCGCATGATTTTGGATTTTCGTCCCCAGAATACAATAATCCGAAGGACTTTTGGCTTGAGCACCGATAACCCCACCATCCAGCTGCACGACATCCACGCTTTTGCTCTTTATCGGCATTCGCTCATGACTTCTCGTATCCTTCCCACATTGCTCTTATCACGATGAATCATTCCCAATATCGCTTGAAATCTGACATTCTTCGATGGTTTCAACTTACCAGTCTTCTCTAAGAGAGCATACAATCTTGCCATATTCCCGCTCAATTTTCGTCCGAACTAATTTGGAATATCCCCAAGACGACCCAATCGAATCAAACGGAAGAAGGAAGCCAAGACCCAAGTAGCGGAGAGCAATGCGGAAGCGTCCAAAAAGGATATCTCCCTTGAAACAATCCGGGAAATGTGACGGCGAGCCCTGGGCGAATATTCATCTGATCAAGTACTTGAGGGCACAGTCAGTGAGCCGAGATCACGATCTCGATCTTGCGCTGGCGGATGCCTGCAGAGTGCGCAAGTGTGGTAGATCGCAAAGCTCCAGAAGGCCGAATTCTCTAACTGAATATGTACTCCGAGTGCGGAAGGTCATGCTCGTCTCTCAGAATGGGCGCCTTGGACCTTAGCGAGTTTCGAGCCGAAATGATGTAGAGTAGAGGGATAGTTTCAACAGTCGAACTCGTCTGAGCACGGTCATCAACTTGAGCGGACTTGAGTCACAGATTCTCGCGAATGAATCTCTTCAGGGAGGTCGCAACCTCAGTAGATCATTTAGGTTCTCAGGAGTCACTCCGACGTCTTTCAAGAGAGGATTACCGAAAAATACACCAAGCTCATAACAGTACTCACTCGCAAGACGCGAATAGCAAGCTTTGCTCGTTCGAAGAAGATTCACCATGTTAGAAACCGCTTGGATCGTTCAATCTCATCAATAAACACTCATCTTCCGAATGCCGTCATTCTGAGTTTTTCTTCGATGATGATCCGTACCAGGATCCTCGCGGAGCTCGAACCATCCATGAGCCCGCCCGGAGGCTCGGACATGTGCATGGATATAGGGGAACGCTTTCGATCACCGATCACAGTCTAGGATGGCTTCAGTCGGTCGGATGCCGTTAAGGGAAGAATTCGGCATTCGGCGTCTTCGGGCGATGAGTCTCCAGGACACACCCGTGGAATTGAAGAGCAGTGAACCAATTCTCCAGGAGAATTGTGAATTCTAACCTATGGGCTTGGGTCTCGGACAGAGTTTCCTGCAAGCTCGACCGAAATAATCCTCGTATGATTCGTGTCTCATCTGTGCGTCAACAGGAGCTACCTTCCACGGCTTGGGGACGTCGAGGAGCCCTCTCCCACGAATAATGCCAAGAGCTGAAACACTATCTCGATGATCTGGTAAGGTGATATTTATTCACATCAAGAAATAAGTTGTCGGGTCTATACGACGACAAGGTATGGTCGACAAGGCAGGATTACACGCGGTCATCCATCGGCGCAGATCTTTCCATGATTCCTCCACAACGGGCAAAGTCAAACTTAGCGCGGCTTAGAGTCATCGAACTCATCTCTCATAACAAGCTACGACCTGACATTGAAGTCGCGAAATTCGACTTCCGCTAGAGGAAATCTCGCGCTATCGCCCAGGAAGATTCTGTTTAAGCGCTCGAATTGGGGTCCGACTTCTGAGTAGCAGGAATGCTTCTGATCTATAGGGTATGATATTCATCTGATTAAGGAGGCGTAATCTGAAAGCTGGCTGAGCTCCACGTTAGGGGATTTTTCTGATAAGGGGAATCTATCTTACGGGGAGTTCACTTCATACCGAAAACGGCCTCCAGGCCGAGAGCACCGTCGTAAGCATTGCCGGCCCTGTATGGATTCCTGTCGAATAAGGTGGATATAGCCTGTGCAATCATCTTATCTCAATGCCCCCACTCTCTCGCATGGGAGAGAGCGCGCGTTCCCCATTTAAGATTCTTCTCGCTCTCCCCTGACGGGACTCAATGATTCCAAGCCTCGGAGGTCGTGATCTCATATCATCGGTTCGAGCTCTCCACAGATAGAGTCTCCTCCCTTGGGAGATATGAATATGTTCCTGAAGGGACGCGTCGGGACCCGATGCGCGAGATCGGCATCCCGGAACGATCATGATGACGAACATGAGGAATTCCTGGAGCGAAACCCTTATTTCCGTATACCGTGGGCGGTTATTGAATTGCCCATAGTTCGATGATAACGCTGTGGTAACCGAAGCGCACCCGCCACGAATCAATCACGGATTCGCTGCTGGGAAACCGACTCCTTGATGGCTTGCATGACGATAGATCTTTTATTCTAACAACCGCCCCGTTATGTAGCGCTGAGAGAAGGCATCTAGTCCTGTCTCGTTGGGCGGGTGATCAAGTGAGCAAAGTTTTCGGAAATGAGCAACCATCCGGCCTGACAGGGAGGTAAGTCTGCCCACCGCACCGCTCGACCACCTCGACAAATAGTTGAGAAGAAGAGTGGCGTCGAATTATTGAGACGTACGATATTCCCGGCCCTGAGATTCGGGCTAGCCGCTTCACAAGGTAAGTGCCCGCATTCTATTCACGAGATTCGAAATATTCATTCTATCGCTTGATTGATTTCATTCATTCAGCTTCTCACACAGATGGTCCGGAATCTACAGGCCGTTGGCCGCTTTGATTTCGATCGATAGATAGGCTATCTCACACTCGATATCCGGGAACGGATCGTAGTGATCGTACAGAACCCCTCCCTCCGGATTGAACAACAGGAGGGCTAGGGCGATTCGCCATCTCGCGAGGAGACAGCGGGCTGGCAGCAGAACAGTGTCCGGAGAAATTCGATGACGCAAAATAAACAAGTTTTAATGGAGCTGCCGATTCGATGGTTCCGAAAGCTTTTCACGGGTCAGTAAATTGTAAACTGTATTCAGATGCCTCGAGGAGCAATGATTCTGCGTGAGCATCAAAGGCCCGAGCACATGCTGTGTCGAGAAAACGGACCCTCCGAAATGATCTACTTGGTCCATCTCATAGGTCCGCCCAGGCATGCTAGAGGATACCGCTGGAAGAACGGAGTCAAAACCGGAGAGTTCCACGTCCAAAGCGCGGAAGCTTCCGCCAATATAGACTGGTGAGTTGTATATTATTCGGGGGCGCTGATCTTCCTGACATAACATGGCAGGTCGAGATAATCTCACCGATGGCAGACGCTGTGTTTGGAAAGGGAACCGAAGTGAGAGCCGCTGCAGAGAGATCTTTTGAAGACAGCCCTGTTTTCAGGCCACGAGGAGAGCGATCGCAGACACGCGCCCTCAATAGGTCCGTTTGTTGGGCTAGTCGAGTCTGGCCAGAAATACGCGTTTGATCACGTTCTGTTTGATCAGGGAGATTCTTCTCCTACTGAGAATTGTTGAACCCCGTCGGAGCGCCCACTGAACCAACTGCAATCGCAGCAGGTGAGTTTGCCTGCGCGACCCGAGACTCTGACTTCTCGAGTCATAGCCCGAGCTTCTCAAAGCGTATCCGTGGACATCTGCGCTGATGATTGTGAACTCCATGATGATTATCGCAAGCCGTCATTTCTTTATTTATGTAACTAGTAATTAGGCTTCCGATCTTCTGCAAAGTACAGTCCAGTCGCGATTTCTTTCGAGCGGAAAGTCTCACAAGGTACAATATGAGTTGGAGCAGCAATGTCGCTCGGCGGAGCAGGGTATCACAAAGACGAAAAAACGTGGGGAAATCCAGACAACCGAAAAAATTACACTACAATTTTACATTTCCTATAGTGTAGATTCGGGGTATTCCGTGGGTACGATGCGTTCACATGAGATGCGAACAGAATATATCCGGATGCGGCACCCACGCAGCCATGAAACGCCAATCGAATCTTATCTACCGTGGTCGGAGACACGCCGATCACCATCTGAAGTCTTGGGAAATGTTCCCAGAACTCTTCCGGATGCTCGGAAGCTGGTTCCGGAACGAGCGACGGCACAGCTCCTTCCCTGCCTCCTACGAGCTTGAGTGCTCACTGAGCCTGGATCTAGCTGAGGGAAGGCGCTCATGAAGTGATGCCTCCCGATTGAAATCTTCGACCCAGAGTGACCAAAATAGTTGATCGATGATCGTTTATGTTTATATTAGGACTGAACTCTTCCAACGTTCATTTGAAGTGCTCTTCGATTCTCGTTGAACAATCTCGATGGGACGAGATTTCCGTGTCTTCAAAACGCGATGACTCGTAGCTACTCTGACCAACCGATTCCGTTCTTGAGCGGCAGAAGGGCTCCCTGGTCTCCAGGTCAAGACCGTACGTCGGACACATGGGCTTACACATTTCGTCTGTCCGAGCTAAAAGTCTGGGACATTGTAAATTGAGGCTGAAATGCCAGAAAATACTTTCTGAGATACTAATTATTGCTCACGTGTTGATCATGCTCACTCAGACGTTGGTTACAGCGCTGTTTGCCCGCTGATGGCTGTCCCCACTCAAACGAAAATTGTTTTGCTTTTACAGGCATCATGCTGTGGCTTCTTCTCTGTCGGCGCAGATTCACTTAGGAATTGATCAACGCTCGAGCAGAGACCGATTATCGACGAGCTCAGAGCTGATCGAGTCCACCCTTGGTATCCGAATCGGGCTGATTCGAAGGTTTCGGGAGTTTGCCTCCCCTTGTTTGGAGCTCCGTCTGGCTACCGCTGAAGCCAAAAAAGGAGCTCGCTTCGCGCGTTGGCAGCAGCAGCGGCATCAAACAGCCGTTTTCATCTGGCGACCGACAGAAGATCCTGATCGAGGAACGCGTTCATTGTTGCCGCGACATCATCGGCTCCTTCGGATACGTGGTTCCAGATCCCAGTTGAGGATCACGAGCTCCTCCAAGTGCCTAATTCGGTGAGTTTCACAACCCTCTTGGCTTCACCCCTCGTGGTAGTCCGTACGGCCGACGCTCGGATGCATTCGCTCGTACACCAAGATCTCCGTTCCGTCCTCGATGTTTACCGAACATGGTAGCTGATTTATTTTGTCTCACCCAACGGCGATAATGTGCTCACAGCTCGTGATTCATGATCGGACCAACAGATGAGCTGCAGCGCACCGAACGGCCGCTTTGTGGTGGAAAACATCGACGCCGCGTTCTAGCTCTTGCTAAGCTAGGCTCATGCCGGACGAGAAGTCACGGGACGAGCTCCTGCGAGGAAAGTGTTTCGTGGCGCAGACTCGCCCTTGTTGGCTAATTATAAATTAGATTGTTGTTCTGAGCCCAACTCCTACACCTCGAGCAGCCTGCCTACCTAGCGCGACCTGGAAACGGTCGACGTCGAGGAAACCCTTCAGCGATCTCCAGGGCGATCGCGTGGGCGGTCAGCTCGAGAGGGCTTCTTTTCGCCACTGACACTGACTGAGGGCAGAGCAAAGGAGAGCATCTGTAAACAACAGTTTTGATATCGCAATGAAGTGCGTGGGCTCATCGAGAAACGACGGGAAATTTGTCGCGGTCGAGCGACCTCTCAATCCCGTGTTAGACAATGCGAGGATGCGTGAATACATTCTACGTTATGTAAAGAAGCTCCAGCCCCGGAATACAATAACAGCGATTCGAAATGACAAATAATAGAGGGGGAGAATTTTGGCAACGAGGAGCATCGATTGCAGCTAAGCTCCTCGCCCTGAGCGCTGGGTTCTCCTCTGAGATGGAGCCGCCACGAGACATGCTTTGGCTGAACACCGTAGGTCGGAGCTTATCGAGCCCGTGTACCCGCCTGACCGATCGAAAGCCCTCATTCCGGTGGAGGACTGCGTGGACGACCCGTTTTTTGCTGAGATATAGAATTCTCCCCACGAACTACGATTCTAGTGGAAATGTGGAAATCTGTTCGATAAAGAAGACTCTGTGCTTTGACGATTTTCGAACAAGTCAATGGGCTGACGCTCCTTGCTTCGGACTCGTCCGCAATTATTTCGCTTTGGCGACCTCCGCCCATCCGGTGGAGGAAGGAGTGAATGAATCCGAATTGAATGGGCCTCATCGGAGGGCGTCGCTGATCACGAGATCAAAAGATAAGACCTCCTTCGTCGCGGGCGTACCTATCATTTCCCGACGGCGGAACTCCCGGGTGAATTCGAACCATGGATGGCATTGGGTCCCATAAAAATATCCAGCTAGGATCCTCTCTGATGCCACTCTCATGGTACGCGGAGCTAATCAATGTGAGATTTGTTTTAGTTTGGAAACAAGAGGCGGGAGTCCTCAGGGACTCGGCTCTTCCCCACATGGCGGTCACAGTTACGCGCGTGTGTTATTGCTGTAGTCTGAGAGTGGCGTGTATCGCCATCGCCGTCGCTTGCATAGTAAGTTGCCCAGGCACGTCGCTCAATTGACCACGACCGAATGATTAGAGCGAAGATCGACGGCTCCGCCCATTCCTGAAGCGGAAGTTCGTTCCTTTCAGATAATCTACATTTATCAGATAATCCAATATGGCGATATAATGGAGTCGAGCGATGTCAAATCTGCCTACTCAAAGACAGGGAGTAAGTTTCCATCTCTGAGGTTTGATCTTACTGACGGGCGCGGTCTCAATATGTTCCGTCAACGATAGTGACTTTTGTTCCCCCGTCAGTTTCGTATACTGGAGCGGTACTCGGCATGATCGTCGATTGCGTTTTTATCATCGTCAACGTCATACTCCTCATCGGCATAATTCTGGTGGGCACCGAACCTGACTTTGCTTAACGGATTCCCAGTGAAGGGAATAGCTCCTAGTTCATGATGATGATGAAACATCCTCTATTCTCTCGCAGTATCGACGCCAGCTCTTTCTACCCTGGATAGGCGTCGCCGTGGCGATGGTCGTTAAGGAAATAATTTACATAATGTTCTATCTATACGCCAAACTGGATGGATCGAAATATGATGTGAGTTCAGCGCAGACGAGAGATCGATATGGGGGCGAGCTCAGATCACTGTCCGATGCCGACGAACGCTGAAAACTGACCTTAAGAGGGGATCAAATGCAAATCTTTCAGAACCTGCTTGAGTCTGCTCTGGTATCGATACTCAACGCGATTATCTTCGTAAGTTTTCGAAGCGATCTGAGTCATCCTCAGCGAAGCATTCTTCGCGATCGGATGATCACTTATGACCTCAAAGTCGTCGATGTGAGGGAGAAGCCAGTGTCCGATCATTGATCGGTGAGTTCCCGAGTTTATCCTCGCATCTCGTTCCAGCTTTTCTACATCGTCATTGTTCGGAGCTACTATGAAGAACTGAAAGAAGAAGACCGGATCGGAGGGATTATCATGGTTTGACCAGGAACTCAAACACGCACATACATGGGGGAGAAAGGACGACCGACTCTCTCCTCAGTGGAATCACAGCTCGAGTCACAGCGTGAACTATATGATATGTGATTGAAGCGATAACTCTTAACGCTGTCTGAGCCGACTGCTCTGAATTCTCCGTGATTGAGGGCAGTCTCGTTGTGTTTTATGATGAGAAGCGGCATGTTTCAATTCGATAATTGATTGTAATCATTAATGTCGGATCTCGGATCCAGAACGCAAGTGAATAAAACTCATCGATTAATCCCACCAGCGCCTGCTCTGGTGCAGCATTGGTCGCGGCAGACAAAATTCCAGGAAATCACAAACGGCGAGGATGGCCCTCGCGCAGCCGGACGAGAGCCCTCCGAGCACGGCTCACACTCTTGGAAGGAGCCCGCGATACGCACCGACTCCAGGAACGCGGGAGCTGCTCTTCAAGCCCCGTCTCTCAGGTCTCTCTGCGATGACGGAGAATATAGGTAGTTTCGCACCTGCTATAGTTCCGCGGCGAACCGCCCGGGTCTGACCACTACGATGCGGAGAGCTCATCACGAAGCCCATTCGGGATCCCGTCCTCGATGGGAAGGTCCTCGATGGGACCATTTCTGAAGGCTCTCCATTCGGCGATCGCGGCGGAATTCCTGCTCCGGGAATGGTTCTTGGGGCTGGTTGCCTCGAAGTCTCCGTCTCATCTGGCCTCCTCAAGACCGATGCCGACACTCCACAACGCCGACGGCTCGCAGTGGCTTCGAATCCGCTCGTTCTGAAATAATGGTACTGGGATCGCCGCGAACTATTCTGCCAGAGAATGAAGTATGCTGAGAGACCCTTCTATGCAGTGCTGTTCAAGACCTGGTCTATGTCATATGCCTTGTCAGATACTGAGTCCATCAATTCAAACAGGGTACATGAATATAATTAAGCGAAAATAATTTTGCGTCACCCAGTATGGGCTAGCTCCGCTGCTTTGTGAATACTGCGAGATTTGTGTAAACTAACGGACGCTCTGAATCAACGTTCACTTTCCCGGTCCGAAGGAGCGGACAGTGTCTCTAGTCTTTCGCTCGATCCTTCCGGCGGAATGAAACTTCTCTCGATATGGTTCGGCTTGTTCATCTCTTGCGATGCAGTTTTCGAAAAACCCGTGCTCGAGTCGAAAGTTGAGGTAAAATATCAGGCTTCAGATGAGTAAGAATGCATTGAAAGATTTTCCATCGTGTAATACCGACGGGAATTTGTCCGAAGGTGACCATCAATTTCTGCGGGGAAGAATTCGGATCGCCCGAAGTCGAGGAGACGGTATTCGAGGTGGTTGGAGAGACTCAAGGTGATGATCTCGTTAAGGCTTGTGCATTTCATCCGCTGCTAAGACGTCGCAGGTTGATTCAAGATTGTTTGAATATTATTTCAATGTGCTCTCGGTGACTGATTCTCCGCTTCCTAGGTTGGGATTCCGTAGCATCCATACGCCGGAAAAGAAACTGCAGTCGTCCAGATGCAATCACATTGCAGGTCGGTGGTGAAATTCCCCCACAAAGCGGGGCTTTGGGCGATATCATGGAATGCTGATACGGTCGTCTGCGGTGCTATCTCCTGTCAGAATTATATCGTTGGGACCACCTATGACATAATCCCGCGATTCCAGGTCTACTGTCCAGACGAGGAATCGTTGAGTGAGACTTCTCTACTAAACACGGTCTCCACACCGGATCTGAAGACTGCCTTGGTTGCCGCAATCATGGTGTGCCCGACCGTCAGATCTTTCGCATCTTTCGGCCCGTATGTAGAGACGCCGCCCATTCTCGGAAGATCAATTCTGGATATTCTTCATACAGAGGCATGAAGCTAGAAAGGGACCCGATCCGATTGCAGGTTCGATCGCTCAAAGCTCACGATCCTTCAATCAGCTATCTCGGATGAAGGAGACTCGATCCTATTATTCGTGGGTGACTTCGGACAGGACTCGCTCTTCTGGGAAATATGGTTGGACTCACTCCGTCTCCGACATTTGAACGTGTTGCGGTCTAGTTTCGGTGACTCCGGGAGCAATCAAATCTTTCTCATCAGCAAATTCAACCGGAGCACTTATTTGTATGTAGGAACGGCTTGCCCCGGGTGATACTTGAGGCATCTCTGATCGTCGGAGTGGCTTCCCCATGATAACGTTCCCAAACATTCGCAGCAACGGTGACCGGCCCGAGTTCGAAATTTACGTGAGACAATTGTTCGCAAACTATTCTTCGAGGCTCGACGAATATGATGAAGACGAAGTCGACGATTCGGTTGCTGACGACGAGGGCACCACATCGCAGCCACTCCTGACGAAAATCTTCGAATACCATCACAAGAGAGTTGTACGACTGAGAGAAGAAAATTCCCTCCGGAAGTACTCCGCAGGAATATTAGCTTTACTCAGTCTATTCATATTGTTGATTATCTACATGGTCTTGAGTTTGGTGAAACATTTGAGCTCAAGTCGTTAGCGAGCACGGAGGCAGTCGGAGAGCGGCGTAATTCACACTCGAGACTTTTTAACGTTCTCGTCTCTGTCTTCCTTGCCACCTAGGTCAATAAAATTGTGATGGAAACGACCGTGGTGGGCGTTCCCTTAATTTCCGAGCTCCTCCACGGGAGGTCAGTTTGTCGTAGATACGGAGCTGGGCAATCTGAAAGGTCCACCACTAGCAGTCCTCAAGGGCTGCTCATATGACTGGATGGCGTCAGAGCATCATCGCAGCATTCGGACGCTGCCCCGCAGTCTCTTTAGGAGATTTCCCGGACTAGCTTCTCGAACGGAAACGTCCTGAATAAGTCCACACGATCGGGAGCGTGCATGCCAGGACCCGACAGAGGCAGGGTCTTCATGAAAATCAGAACGGAAAGAAGGGTCCGGCCTCCACTGATGCTGTCATCTGTCAGTCACGGTGAGCCGACTTGCCTCGGAAGTTCCCTGAAAATGACCAATCGAGTCTTCTGATATTACGCGGGCATCGATAAGGCGAGGTAGGAAGATTCCTGGATTCCAGCAAAATGCGGACAGGAATACTCCTCGGACCCGATTCCCTGACCGGACGACATGATGTCGATTCGTACACACATACCGTGCTCGCTCGAATGAGCATACACAGTCGTAGTGAATCACCTGTTGTCTGACAGTTGCGCAAATTGATCACGTTCTACAAGAAAACGAAGCTATTCTAGAGATAGATGTATCCGGTACAGAAAGTCTCACCTCAGTCGAGATATGGAGCGCTGAAGATAATGTTCGGCAACAACCTCCCCGAGCGACTACCGAAGTCCTGGTACCCTCAAGAATTCGCGTTCCAGGACGCTGGTGAGGACGCTATCTATTTCGCTATCAAGCAAGAAGAAGGTGGTCCTTGCGGATGCTACGCTTCGATACAGGTAGGTTTTTGGATCGGGACGCCTCGGTTTCCGGAACGCTTTTACGAGCCGGCAACTTGGATGGCCGTGCCGGGGTGAACCACTCTCCTCCTCTGAGACGGAGTTGTCGTCGTCCCCCCGCCCTCTGCCCCGCCCTTCGCCCAGGGGGCAGAAAATAGAGAAAATCGCGCACAATTTGTGATTTTCCAGGCTTATATGCTGAGAGAGCTCTTGCGGGACACGACTCGCATGTATCATGCGAAAGACCGGCTAGCTGTCCGAACGAATGCTTTTGCCAGAGCTTTGGCGAAGATACTCTGGAAGGCCAGACGGCATTCGCCGGCGAGAAACGAGCCAGTATACGTCATATTCGATGAAGGAGACATGTTGTGGACTCATGCGCGGCCTACAACCTTGGAAGCGACAATCGACTGTATCTTGGCTAACGTCGACAAGATACGAAAAGGCGGGGTCGTTCCCTTCACCTGCTCTGTGCGTTCCTCCGACAATTCTGATATGTAGAGGCCAGTCCTGAGCTTCCTGGACCGTCCTGCTGATCGATCATGCGCCATGGGTCGCCAGTGCGTCCGATCTCCTCGTAGAATATCGATCGAAATGGGACAAGAGGTCTCCCCACAGTGTCACCCAAAAAAACTCTGAATGGCGTTCTCCAATTCCGATATTCACCCCTACCGAGATTCCATGGGGAAGTTCTCGCCAGACTTGACACGTACGACAAATATCTCCGCAGGCATAATCCAGCCCTCCTCACAACGTTCTATTGCAGATAATCCTGACGAAGGGCCTCGATCACATCAAAGAGGAGGCAACCGTGTTTGGATGTTTCACGCCTCTGGTGAACGATGATGGCACTAGCGACTGCGACCAAACGGTGACTTCCCTTTTGACCGAAAACCATTTGACCGAATCCGATCGACCGAATCCGATTGACCGAATCCGATTGACCGAATCCGATTGACCGAATCCGATTGACCGAATCCGATTGACCGAATCCGATTGGCCGAAGCCGTTTGACCGAAGCCGATTGACCGAATCCGGTGGGCTCCACCCATCGCGATGGAAGTTCGGCGCGTACGGATTCTCAAATTCATGTCGGAGCTGTCTTGACCTAGCCTCTCCTCCTGGAGACCCCGTGTCTGTCATCCAATCGGACTCTGATATTGCACGTCCCACATCTTTGTCGCGAACAGGCGCACGCGAACAGTATCCGAAGGCACATACACACCAAGAATTACGAACAATAACATTGAGGAAGGAAAACTCTTTTCCCTGACGACAATCGAACGCTATCTACTCCTGAAGTTATCATGGAAGTTCAACTAGTACCGTCGTCGCGAGGGAAAAATTTGTATAGCATCAATAACTACCTATATTCCGTCGAAAAAAAAGTGTCGATTTCTTGTATTGTCGATGCATCCGGAAAAAGGAGCACGGTTGTTCAGGGAGGGCGATAGTATCCAAGGTAGGCAGTTCGAAACAGTGAATTCGCTGAGCTATACCGCCGGTATCACTGGTGTTGAGTCAGATTTTTCTATCGCTGACGTTTGTGCTCACTATCTTCCGAAGGGACCCGAACCAATAGTCCAACGAACTTCCGGGTTCCATTGCCATGAGCCGGAGACCGGTGAGATCATCAAGAAAACCGCGATCGAGGAGATGAAGCAGCGCGTGATCGCTGAACCGCTGAGAAGCGGAAAGCAGGTGTACACGGAGGTGACGACTTCTGCGGCATCTATTCTGATGGAATCCCACCCTGAAGAGGAGGTCGGTGCCTCGTTGCCTTCATTCTCGAGCGTGTCGACCACGCTTTACCGTGCACGGGCGAGCGTGCGTCCGCCGCTGCCAGCGTCTCGAGCAGAAATAACACTAGGAGAATCGTGGACAAAAACGGTCGACGGACAAGATTTTCTCGTCATCAATGATGGGGAGGAAAGTCGAATTCTCGGCTTCACTACGGTCCAGCTCGTGATGGAGCTCTGTTCGGCGCCGACAGTTTTCATGGACGGCACTTTCCGTGTCGTTCCCAAGCTCTTTCTCCAGCTCTATACGCTGCATGCGTTCTATAGGGGAGAAATGATCCCCATGGCTTATTTTCTCCTACCGGACAAACGACGGGAAGCATATAACCGAATGTTCGCCTTGCTTGTGGGCTACGCTCAATCAATCGGCGTGACTTTCAATCCGCAGCGCTTTCAACTGGACTTCGAAGTCTCCATGCTGAAATCGATCGAAGGGACCTTCCCCATGGCAGAAGTTAAAGGTGCGCATTTCATTTCGCTCAATGCCTTTGGCGCAAAGTGCAAGACTTGGGAATTCGACAGTATTACGATGAACCCATTGTAAAAAAGTTCGTCAGATGCGTCGGTGCCCTCGCTCATGTTCCTCTGTCGCAGATCGACAATGCATGGCTGGAAATTGAGGCAGAGTCGCCCTCCACAGACCATCCAGCTCACTCGGCTCTTGAGAGGTTCAAAACGTATTTCATCAGCACTTGGCTTGAGAATGGAGCAGTATTCCCGCGTAGACTCTGGAACCATTACCGCAATTTCGGAGCTCGCACGACAAACCACCTCGAAGGGTGGCACCAAGCTCTGAATCGAGGCCTCGGTCGTTCGCACGTGAACGTCTTCGAGATGATCAGTCATCTTCAAAAGCTTGAAAAAAGTTTCAAGACACAGATGCTACTCCTCAGCACGGGTCGGAAGCCTAAGGCGCCGAAAAAAAAATACGTCAGAGTCAATCAAACACTCATGAATCTGGTAAATCAGTACGAATCGAACCAGATACCCCTCATCGAATACGTACAAAACGTTGGTTTCAATCTCAAAAATTAGTATAGTTGCGGTGCGAAGATCGCAAATGATAGGTGTCAAGTCCGATACTTACATGTTCGCGTCAACTTCTCTCTATTGTGGTATAACTTAAGAAGCTCGCCTCTATCCTCGAGAACGACCGGAATCTAGGCATAATCTCCGGGTTGCACATGAATAAACTAATAATGTGAGCGAGTCAGTTCCGCGATCTGTTTCAGCTGAGGGAGGAGCTTGATTCGGTCAATCGGCTTCGGTCAAACGGCTTCGGCCAATCGGATTCGGTCAATCGGATTCGGTCAATCGGATTCGGTCAATCGGTTTCGGTCGATCGGATTCGGTCAGATGGTTTTCGGTCAAAAGGACGGTAACCGACCAAACATTAGTCAACCTATATCTTTCGGGGCGGCCATGCTGCTCGCTTGCAGATGATGATGGAGCCCTCGGAGGGCATGGCGTGACCGAAAAACAGGAATTCGGCTTCTTAACAAACGAGTTAGGAGTAGCTGAGAACATCGGAGAAAACTTCCTGCGGCCACTCGAGCCTTTTTGGGTTCTCCACTTCGATTCACACTACTCCGTCATGTATTCAGCTGCCGAAGACCCCATGAACGAGGGTCCCGCTCGTCGAGACTATTACTGGTTCCCCGGAATAGATCAGCGCCGATACGTGAAATTCGAGGTTCATAGAAACTTGGAGCTAGATATGTCATCATCGTATCGGTGCGGAGACATGAAATGAACCATTGTCTTGTCCAATCGGAGCAAACTGAACTCGGGTTCGTCGTTTCATGCAAGCTGATCCCGGATAAGGAGGCAATCGCGACTGGGCAAATTCGAAACTCCCCGAGTAGAATCGAAAGTGCAGAGCAGAAAAAGCTCGCGAGCTGCCTTAAATGCCGATGGAAAGATCACTCGATCACCAACTGGAGTGTGTACTGTCACTCAGCCGGGGGAAGTTATGGTCGGAGTTGGAGCTCGACGCTACAGTGAAGATCGGATCGCCAAGGGAGAAATGATTGAGCATGCAGGAGCTTGCAGGATTCACTGCTGCGGACATAAAAATTCGGAATATTCGCGCCCTGCGTCTTTTCGGTCTTTCTCTGTGGTGATATAGTGTTTATATAATTTTACATAGACGCGCACACATGTATGTATATTTCTGCCCTCAGCTTGCCCTCTCACCCTTCCGTTTCCCCTCTCCACCCCACCACCTACGATGCGGGAGCTCATCCATCGAAACATTGATCCACTCATTAATAGCATTGGATACTCGAGAAGAGAAGAATGATAAATAAATATGATATCTGGTCAGTAATTTATCCAAATGATTGAGCTCTAGCTGCTGCGACCCGGCTGAAGCCTACGCATTCCAGGGGGATATATGAGCCAAGTCTACGTAACATCATCTTCGAATGCATCAACGAAACGTCTCTCTCGGCCAAGTCAATCGGGATGCTACATCGTCGCGCGAGCCAGCAGCCGCGCAGCACTGCGGTTCGGACATTTTGACAGGAAAATAGACTTCTCATCCTTGTAACATCAGTGGAGTGTCTCTCTCCAATTTTTACAGTGTGTACAAGTGTGTAAATAATCGGACTCGCAATTTATCGTCAAGAAGGCTTTTCACTCTCTCGGCCGTCAGTTCGTTTCCATCCGATCATATCTGATTCGCTCAATCCTAAGAGGTGCTCAATGCCGCCTCTCTGATTTATTGTTTGGTGGCTGATCTTGAAAACGTCTCTCACTTTTCGGAAGGCTTTGGGTTGATAGACCGCCCTGAAAATGATGAAATTTCATTACTCCCAGCGGTCGATACTCTCGGGACCGGGACGCGCTCAATTCAGTCGAGGGGAGCTCTTGCGCTCCGCTCACCTCGCGGTATTCGTGAGGTTGAAGGGTTCCTGGATGTTGATGAACTTCCAATCTGCCCGAGAACTGTGGTTATTATGCGGGATATCTGGGTCTTGATCGATTCCTTCCTGTTTGGTGAGTGTTCTACCCTCCCGTACGGAGATGCAAATATTCTCGAAACTGTGGACAGAATAAAAAATTCAGAATTCCCTTCATCCCATGATTTCACAAATACACACGTCATGGAGTTTGCATCCCAGACCCGAACTTCACTCACTCGAAAGCGGAGAAGTACGCAAGAAAGCCTTTGAACAAGGTTCCTAGATTCTGTGAGTTTGTGCTGGCATATCGTGGGAGAATGAGCCTATCCCCTCCCTTGAAGCCCAAACCGCTCTCGAATTCGGGAACGAGGTTGTGGAGGACTGGTACGACTTCTTGTTGTTGCAAGTAGTTTATCACCATGAGAGTGAGAGAGTAACTAGACAGAGTACTCTTATGTGCGTCCTTGATCCCCATGATGGTGGCCCAGCGCTTGCAGGCGCCAACAAGAGGAGCAACTCTTCCATCCATACGCGAGTAGGCGTATAAAAATTGTGTGTTCACAATGCCGACCTGACTATTGACGTTTATCTCCACCGACATAGGAGAGCTGAAAGATGGAGGTACCATTTCCGCTGAATGCATTGTCAGGATCGATATGTATATTTCTCGAAATTCAGAGGAAAGGGAAGGACTCACTGCCTGGACCTCTCGTAGGTGAAGGTCAACAGCGGGCATATCGCAGCGATTACAATCGGTCTCTTGTAGACTTTATTCCCCGCCATTTGGGTTCTCAGGTTGCGGAGAATTTTGCACGGATCGCAGACGAGCGGCGAGAAGCTGTTCCTGAGCTGGAAGAGATTCCGTAGATCAGAAATACAGACGCGGGTCATCATGAGTGTGAGATTTGGTGTTTGCGTTGTCGGCTCACCCACCTGCAGACACATGTCCACATCGCTGTCGTTGAAACCGTACCCGTTGGCGGAGGAGCCAGTGATCGAAAGTTTGTAATCACTGAATAAATCCGTCTCGAGAAATTCCTTCATCTTGAGTTTATTCGCATATGTTCTCGACTGTTGACGCTTCTTTTTCCACAGTCTCGCGATGGCTATCGACACACTATCGGAACCGACCTGTCGGCCAGTTATTGGTGTATAAGACGTTGGATCCCAGTCGTAAGCTCTGCGAGGGCAAATAGAGCTCTTAGGGAGGGCGATCGGTGTGGAGCATAGATTTCTTGAGAATCGCCGGAGCGTGGAGCGGCAATTCTCACGAATTGCTTCGATTCCCGACTCAACGATGTCTAATACCATGTCTTCTATCGAGCCGCACAGACCTCCGCAACTGAACGAAGCGATATTCTCGACTGCGTCTCAACGAAAACCTCGCACAGAGATTTATCCCGACCCTACTGAGGGTTGAAGCGTCCCGAGTTGGGATGGATTCAATCGTGGATAGGATTGCTACTCGGAAAGCGGTCTCGGCATCTAAACGACGGGGAACAAGCCCGAGGCACGGCTGACGGGCTAGGGGTGGTGCAATCACTTCAGACCTTGATTCCGAGACATTCATCATAGCCCTGGAGGAGGATGTCACCTCGGAGGCTTTTGATCCGAAAATTTCCCCCCTAGGCAAGATAGACAGATGCAGAGGGCAGACTCCGCCTCGTGCGCTCAAAGCCCTTGGGCCGAGCCTGCTCGAATCGAGGCTTTGAATAAATGCGATAGAGACAGCCTGACCCAGATTGAGCGAGTTTGCTCGGGGTCAATCCATTTGTCGCTCGAGCGCCGGCCCGATCGACTAAACAACTGTGAAGGCGTCCACCACGATATATGCGAGGAATGATAGCCTTCGACTTGCTTCGCGGAAGACATTCTTATCGAAAACAATTTTATTCCAGTTTTTTCCTATCATCAATCATAAGCAGTGCCCGCCGGAACTCATACAATTAGGCCGCGCACGATTCAGGGAGGGAGCGGCAGAGCTCATTTCTTGATCACTGGGTAATGAATGAAATCGGAGACTTCTTGTTCGCTGCATTTTCGACCGGCTCGAGGAGTCTCAACGTAGTCAGCTCTTAGGAATCCCTTCTTCGAGGAAACTGTGAGAGACATCTCGAGCTCAACTCGGGAAGCATCAAAGTTTAGAGCATAATCTTCCTCCGGGCTGGATTACGAACTTCAGGCTGATAGAAGGAGCAGTGTTTTTCACATTTTAAAAGCTGCTATGGGCCACGGGAAGCTACCTCCCTTGGGAAGCGCGTACCGTGACACAAGTTAGTTTCGGTAAATCAACAGGTTTTCCCGGAATATCCCCGTCACGTCCCTCATCGAATCCCCGGGATGGAACTTCCGGGAAGCAATCCCCGAGGACGAGATGGGACGATGAAATCGGGAAGAATTGAAAAAAAACATGGATTTCCTCTGCGGGATTGCTAAATCCGCTTCGTGGTATCCAATGAGATCAATGGATAGCCCTATGAAACACAAGATCAAAACCGCTCCTTCTTCAATTCATTGGTGATAAATTAGGCTAAAATTATGGGTTGCTACGAATACGGACTATACGTCGGTTTTGTACTGGTTAAAAGTTACCACACTCTTGAAATAAGACCAAAAAACAGGATAAAGTAATCGGGATTAGGGTCATTCGGCGGCTGCGCGGTCACGTTCAGGGGTCTGAGGCGTGCTCACTCCTGCTTCCTAGCTCTCTCTTTGATTGGCGCTAGCGCAATGATATAACTTACACCCGATCTCGGAGGGAATCTTCAGCATGTTTTTCTGTAAGATATGCCAATATTAGAGATATATCTTCAAAATTACAGGAATTCATTGTCACGGTGGATATTCTCCCGGACGGCAGACATGGTGATACTAAATGGACGGGATAAATGAATAGGTGAAAAAGCCTCACCGGCACTTGAGGTGGAATAATGCCGTTTCTGTCCGCAAAGCGAACGACGTGAACGAGCTTCTGATATCGTGGAGAATGAATGCGGTTTCCGCGAGCGCTCCATGTCAGTGTATGAGCTCGATGAGAGGTCTTGGTCTCCGTCGAAGGACGTATGAGATGAATAACGAGACGACTCCGCACACAGGTCTGAATTTTCTGTAGCCCTGTGCTCCGCTCTGGAGAACGGAAAAGGGCTCTTGCTCCTCTTCGCGTCAGCAAAGCTGGACATGGATCGATCGGAATCGACGGAGTCGAAACTGGGTATCTTGATGCTAGATTTGGCAATGTACAACTGAGGCTCCTGCTCCAGCAGGCGGACAACATGTGCCGACAATCTGTAAGGTTCCTCGGGGGTCGGTCGATCCATGACTACCGGACAGTTGTCGGGGATGAGACCTTCGCGACGCATAATGTAAAGAAGATTGTCGCTCCAGTACTCTCGTTTGCGCTCGATAGGCTCTTCAAGTTTGCGCAGATGAACCGGGTTCCTGACGACGAGTGGGGCGGCGTTTTCTTTTCTCGAATATCGCTTTTCCGCCAAATTTCGACCACAAACACATTCAAGACGATCACGTTCCGAGGGAGACCATATGCTGGCTGACTTTGAGCGCTCCGGAAAAGCGTCAGAATTTTTGAAGCAATCACCCGAGTACGGTATTTCCATCTGCGATGGGAAGAATAAGTTCGATCAGTCGCCGAATCTTCTTCTGAATAGCCTCTTCTCAGATTCTCGCTCCTCATAGCGACTCTCAGCATCGGCGGAGCAAAGTCATTCGGGCACTTACTTTAGATGACGGGAGTTCTGTGTGCGTTTTCACGGGACGTGTCGTGTTGATTCTTCGGAGGAAGACCACGCTCTGAAAGTGAAAAGCACAAGCACCAGGTGAAGCGTGACGTTTCGCCCTCGCCTTCCCTGTTCCAAAGGAGCATGCGCTGGCGCGCCTACGTGCACGAACGCACTCGCAACCTTCGTACATCCGACGTTCGGACCGAATTTCTTTCCGCCGATTGGAACCTCTTCTCTCCGCCCCCGAGAGCGCCGCTGCAGCCCAGCTTTATTTGAGGCCCAGTTTCGCCGGATAAGTAACTCGCGTATCAATGGTCGTGAACGAAACTAGGTATTTCAGGCACGCATCCTCTCGGAGGAAGGAGGCAATGTCGGAGGTTGCATTAGTTCCGGATCACCCAGATCGGAGCTGCAAAGTCTCAAACCGGCTTCAATCCCAGAATCAGAGTATGGTGTATCGCGCGAAACTCTGGAGTTCTCGTCTTGATTTCGGCACCGCGCTGGGGGCAGGCACCGAAAGATACAGGAGCGGGCCAGCGTTGGAGGGGATATTCTCTGGAAACATTGCGGCAAAGATTTTCGCTCACCCTCCGTCGTCCCGACATCGACCATGGTCCCACCATGCTTCAGCCTGCGCGAGCAATGCTCCTCGCCTCCCCCGGAATATTCCCGCGTCCTGGCACGTTTCTCACGTCTTTTATCGTTCCTCACTTCACTGCGGGGTCAAACTATTTCGGCGTGTCCTATATCCCCGACCACGACACTATCTCGTCGAAGCTTTGCGAGACGACGACAGAAAAAACTCAGTGAAAACACACGATCACGCACCCACGACGGGAAGCCGACGACTGTTCTATTTTCATTTTCAAATCTACCCGCGCTGGAGAATGCCGTCTGCTGAGGCTTGGCGCGCAAAGTGCGCCCAGCTCTATCTTCGAACGAGCCGTCCACCGCAAAGACTTGTTGTTGTGCGTTGATGTGCATATGTAGGAAGACGCTTTGAGGAAGTTGTTGCATCGCAGGAACGCTACATCTTGCGAGGTTCCACGCCTACCAAGCATTGAAGTGAAAATGAAAACAGATTCTGTAAGTAGAAAATCCGTTGACGAGTTCAGAGTCCTTATCGTGTCGTCCATGTTTAAAACGGCGAATCGACCGTTGCGCTTCGACGTTTCACAAAAAATCGGGGAACGGGTCGTCCTCGTCGAGTTTCCACGCAACGTGTCCAACTGATGTCGCTCATGGCTTGCTGATTGCTATGATTCGACACAATACCGGAATGAATCCCCTGTATGCCTGAATAAGTTCGGCGGCATGGGGTCCGGGGCAGTCCTCGTTCATTCCGAAACGACTTGACTCTCACCGGTCGAAGCTCCTATCGGCCGTAGTAATCGATCCGTCAGTGCGAATTAAATTCACCTATGCCCTTCCAGGGAAAGATTCTCCGTCGAACACTTGGTACACTGCAACCCTCCGCTGAAGACCAAGCTGTGCTCGTAGGCTCTGCGGGGAAAGTTTCCATCGACAAGAAAAAGCTGGTGAGTTTTCGATCCTAGGGCTCCGAGAATATAAGCTTCCCTCGAAGCTGGAAGAAGAGGAGTCTGGCATGGAATTGAAATTTATTTTCCGGATTTCAGGATACGAAAAGAAGACGGTTGAACTTTGACTTGGAGAACAAACCACCGAACGTCGGTCTGGGTCCAAAGAAAGACAAGGAGTGCAAAACTCCTAAATTCTCCCTGCACAAAGATGATCCCGCTCTCGACAATGCCGATCGTTGTCGAGGACCCGTCGTCAGTCACGAAGCTTACAATTTGATGTTGAGAGACGATGCCACGGAAGACTATTGGAAGCAGCTTGCAGGTATGTAGGGAGGACGTGTTCGGCCCCGAATCGAGACTTTCGCAATCGACGGCGTGGAAGATTGCGATTTTTCCGGCCGATGCCCATTCGGTGATCATGACACGTGCGGGCGGGGAAAAAGTCACGTACTACAGATATCTCGTGCTCGAGTGCGGGTTCCGCGTGTCCAGATGTTCCGCTCCCCGGATACCTGAAGAATACAGCCAGAAGAGGCAGGCGGTTCACAATGCGAGTTCGGAAACCCTCGGGTCTCCAAAGTTTCCTCCGCACAGAACAGGATGCAAACCTTTCAATCGGTGCTGGGTGACTAATTCGTGGTTTACTTCCAGAGGAGAGGCGTCTGGCCCTCGAGAAAGCTCTCGAAGAGAACCAAAGGCTGCACGAGAACATGGAAGTTCTCGAAGCTGAAAACAAGCACCTACAGAAAATCGCGGATCAATGTGCCGAGTTAGCCGATATCGTCAAAACGCTGACAGCCGACGACGAGGACGATGAGGTGGCAGAGGATGATGCTTAGATAGGGGGATGTCGCTCCAATCATTGTACATAAAGATCTCAGGCGAAACACTCGAGAGAATCGAATAGGAAATCATAGCTCTCTCGTCTTGGAAACTAAATGATTTGTTCTGTACGCTCTTAATGGAAATCTTGGCTTTCATTACTCAGAATAGAATTGACCGCTCGAGTGCCAAAGTATCTCTAGAATTGCCGTAGGGAACTACATCCCAAAACACCCTTCCGGATGGGGTGGATATCGGAACACTTCGAGGAATCGCTGCCCGGGAGGACTGTATCTTCCAAAGACAACTCTGTGGACATGGAGGGCGAAACGGGGATGATCTGCATGGGACTCATTGCAAAAACTGTTTTGTGGGGAATATTTCATGATATGGTGTGAGTCAATAAATTCCGAAAGATCCACCAAAACGTTAGGACTACTACCACTCCTTGATCCGGGAAACAATCCGCCGCTTCCTGAATTCCTGATAGAGGATTTCGCTGACCCGATTCAGCTAGCACGTGTAGCTGACACGGTGGAGCACGCGAACAGGTGTTTACGTGACATGGAGCAATCTGACGCGCGGATGCGCGGCAAGGACGCATTTTCTACTCGACTGTTTTCGAAACGGGAGCCTGGCAGCGTCCCAAGGAGTCCGCAACCTGAGTCATTCAGAGGTTCGTATGGACACGACGAAGTTTCATGCGAGGATCCGAAGCCGAGAGCTGCAATCTCTAAGGATAGCATGGTTTGGTTTCGTTCGATAAAACGTTGACGGGAAGGATCTCAGACTTAACGAACAGGCTTTCGAACGTGCCCATAGATCTGAGCATTTCAATATTCACGGTGACTTCGTGATGGATGATCCATCTTCAATCGACACCCGTTCCTAACAAGCCTGGGTGGACACAAGTGAACCGGCTGACGCAACTCAACCGATTCTAACAGGACTGTCGGTGGGCTCTTCGTTGCCTCGAGACTGAACGCTCCCCTCGGAAATTCGTCTCTATGACTGCGTCTGACTTTCCGGACTACGCATATGATCGAGGTCGAGCCCATCACGATGTTCATCGAGCATCCGTCCCTTCAAGCGACCTGCGTATAGTTCGTGAACCCACGAGCTGATCGAATGAGCATCCGAGGATGCCGCTCTCTGCCGGAAAATTCTCATTTTCTCGGATAATCTCAGCAGTAACGACGGTCCTCGGAGTATTACACCTGAGGAGCAGCCCGGCCCTCCCTCCGCGCGCTGGTAACTGGAGATTGGGCTCAGTATTCGAGATATTCAAATACGAGCTATGGAACGATCCACTATCTGAGATTATTCACGGGTACCTCCCTATCTCTTCCATTCATTCCGTATCGGACCATGTTCCTTTCGCTAGACAAGAGAATGGAGCAACATAGTCGAGATTGCTTGCGTGAGCGTCGACCGAGGAATATATGTGTTGACTTCATCGCGCCTGTGCTCTCGAATTTTCTCTACGTCAATGTCTTGACTGAGTGTCACTGATGAAAAACAAAACGGTCGTTATCAATACTAGGATATGGTTCTGCTGGAAAATCACAGCGGAAGGAGGAAGCTGATTATGCGAAAGGATTCCACGATCCGCATGGCTAATGGAAAGACGATCAGCGATTAGCCTCTATGCACCATAAACATGGGGGTCAACGATGCAGGAGAGTTGATCGAATTCTCTCCCTAATTTCAGAAGACGATGGGTGCCATCGAAGGTGCCCCTCCCTGTATCGTTTCATTCGTCCTCTACCGATTCTTTGCTTCTTCTCCGTATCGGAGCTTATCATGTTTACGTGTTCGACTGCACAGTGAGAACATCCTAAACACGATGGGAAAATCTGCGGGAGGTCTCCAGGCTGCTTCCGAAGCATGATGTCGATTTTCTTTCCAATAAGCAAGTCATTCCTCTCTCTCGCTCCGTTTTCCTTTTAAAGGCCAGCGGAGCTCTGCGGAAACCATCAATCTACCTGCTGCTACTGCTGTCGAAAACGAAAGCTGAGAACAAGGAAGAACCATGAGGATTGCTTTAACAGCTCTATGTACGTACCTCGCCTCATGTGCTGGATCACATGCGGCTGAGTCTTCCAGATTTTCGGGCGTCCTCGACTAGATTCTCGTTCCGATTTCAGTAATCATGGCTACCGTAGCCATCGAAGCGAGAGCGTTCAGCGTTATAGCACCCATGGATCTTGATCATTACGAGACCTCAGAAAGTATGAGTCCCGTCCACGAACACCACGAGCGAAAATATGTGGACCTCAGGGGCCATGACAATCACCTCGCACCGTCGGAAAGTACAACCACCGAGAAGCCAAAGGATACCAGGTACTTGGAGCAGATTCGGCTTGCGCCCCCCGGATTCTTCTCGATTTTTTTTCCATTCGAGTTAAGGAAGGGGGACGAACGGCGCCGTTTTGGACTTCAGGAGCTCTTCTAAAAATCATTGACTCCCAAGGTGGCGCGAAATCACCCGACATTTACGGCGATGGATGGAAACTCAGAACCACGAAATTCATCTGGAGCGATTTTGAGACGCCTCACTTGACAAATGTACCTACTTGAAGACCGTATCATTGAAGAGTCTGGTCTGCTTGGAGTTGAACCCTGTTTTGACCGATTCGGGACGACGACAAGGACCCAGCTGCCGGCAGAGACGTATCGACTTGCGAACTCAACCCAGTGAAGATATTTCCTGTCTACATCATTTCTGTCCACAACGACATTCGGGGAACCACCGATTGGACCGATATCTGATGACGGTAGATTCCACCTCAGATTTTGTCTCCAAGCTTTGTAAAAACCGTACACTTCCACGAGTACCCTCCAGAATAAAATGAGCGATAATGTACGAAATTTCTCGTGATTGCATCGAGTCTGATGAGGGAATCCCATCCGAGCCTCACGAGCCTCGAAATTGGACGAGCTACACCCATACTTCTTCCGCAACCACAAGTCAATAGGCACGAGGTAGAACCACGCTCTGACGATCATGAGGAAGGGATCCGAGTCCCGCACAGTCTCGTAAGCTTCAGCTTGTCCAGGTGATCGCAATATAGTCTTCATAGGATGCCATGGGCTGCCAGTATGATTGAAGGTCGTTCACGACCCGGGGATTATTAATTCCGGGATATAGAAGGCTTCGCAAGGAGAGCGATTTCTCCACCGAGCTCACTCGTTATCCTGCAGAGATCACCATCGAAGGCATCTCACACCTTCCGACCCCGTTCATACAGGGAGAATGTACCTATATCGAATCTTTGAGCTCGAGCGTGGGAGCAGAGCGGGCAATAGAACCGCCCGATGCTGCCCCAGAACTAAGCAAGCATCATCAGCATCATTTCCCCTCCTGCATGTGTGTGCGGAGTGCGGACGAGTTTCAACATTTCTGTAACAGGGCGTCCAGGCTCCAGCTGACTGGGCATTGGTTCTGTATTCTATCACGAGCGGACATGAATGGGCCACAGCACTTGATATACCCTCTAACGTGGCGCGAACTGCTTCCGATTGGGAAACACGGAGAGGGAAACGCATACGGGGATACGCGAGCCGCCAGCGTTCGTGTCTGGGTTTCCACGGGTTCATAACATCGAAACACACCGAGTCGTAAATATGAGTGAGTTGCGCTTTTGAAGGAGTGTGGACAAGACGCTCATTTTCGCAAGAAAAAAGTTGACATAGCCCCTGCTGTATTCCTAGCCTCCGTTTTCGAGTGACTTCGCAACTCCCAAGATGCCAGACTATCTCAGCGAAGACATGAGGAAGGAGAAGCCGCAGGGGGAAGATAAAGAAGAGGAAATCCGAGGTTAGTATACGGATCGGGCGACATCACCATCCATGAACGTGATCGCTTCGGAAAGATGTACGGGAGCTATCGAGAGGATTCTTAGATTCTTGGTTGGGGTCGGAACGTTCGGAAGTCGGAGGACTGCGGCGAACGTTCGCAGAAGAGTACTTGATTCTGATCGGCTCTGCTGGTATCCCGATTCGAGGGAACAGTCAGTGTTGCGTGATCGATGAAACAATGAGCTTCAACATTTGTGGAATATTACATGGACAATCGCGGCCGAGAATCGTTTAGGGATCCCAGCTCATCATTTTCATTGTCTCGTCGAATTTTCTGTCTGTCAGGAGCGAGGGGTCTCTCTAACAGTCAGCTGTCATTCCAGTCTTGGACGAGGGCGACATCGCTCTCTTGAAGTCCTACGGAGCCGGGCAGTACACAAAGTCAATAAAACAGGCCGAGGACGACATACAGACGATTCTCAAGAAAGTCAACGAGCTGACCGGAATCAAAGAATCGGACACTGGCCTCGCTCCTCCGGCCCTATGGGATCTAGCAGCAGACAAACAGACGCTGCAAAGCGAGCAGCCTCTCCAGGTAAAATCGAAGCGCGTGAGCTGTACCTTTCCTCTCATACCGGTGATAGCCTTGCCAGCTTTTGATGGATATACTCCCCCAGAGGAAGAAATTTCTCATTCCTGAACAATCTCTGCAGGTCGCCCGTTGTACAAAAATTATCAAGACTCCTTCGGCCACCGGCGGTGAAGGTGACGCTAAGTACATGATCAACGTCAAGCAGTTTGCCAAGTTTGTTGTTGATCTGGCTGAATCGGTGGCGCCCACGGACATTGAAGAGGGTATGCGAGTTGGCGTAGATCGCAATAAGTACCAAATCCATATTCCTCTTCCGCCCAAAATTGACCCAACAGTCACAATGATGCAGGTTGGTAGTCTGTGATCGACATGTTTTCTCATTACTTGAACGCTCGTTCCCCGGCATTCGCAACTTGACTTGAATCTCTACGTGCAGGTCGAGGAGAAGCCCGATGTCACCTATACCGATGTTGGTGGCTGCAAAGAGCAAATAGAAAAACTACGAGAGGTCGTTGAAACACCTCTCTTGCACCCCGAAAGATTCGTCAATCTCGGCATTGAACCGCCCAAAGGCGTTCTACTGTTTGGACCACCTGGTACTGGTAAGTATCTGCGACGTGTGCTTAGCCGGTTGCGGGTCGGATGATTGAGCGCCGTACTCGGCAATGTTTTCAAGTGCAAATAGCTAATGTTTTCGCGCTCCAGGCAAAACCCTGTGTGCCCGAGCTGTCGCTAATCGCACCGATGCGTGCTTCATCCGAGTCATTGGTTCAGAGCTGGTCCAAAAGTACGTCGGAGAAGGCGCTCGTATGGTGCGTGAACTCTTTGAAATGGCCCGTACCAAGAAAGCCTGTCTGATATTCTTCGATGAAATCGATGCAATCGGAGGGGCCCGATTCGACGACGGAGCCGGTGGAGACAATGAGGTGCAAAGGTGGGTCATAACTCATAACCTCTCGGTTCAGCCGATGAGTCTTCGGTCAGCATCGAAAATTCGGTGTCGAGAGGACTCTTTCTATTCATACTCGTTTTTCTCCTATTTCGCAGAACTATGCTGGAGCTAATCAACCAGCTGGACGGATTCGACCCTCGAGGTAATATCAAGGTGTTGATGGCTACTAATAGACCTGACACTCTTGATCCGGCATTGATGAGGCCCGGTCGTCTCGACAGAAAGGTAAGGGGTCATTCCCGAGATATTCAGAGGAGGAATCTCCGCCGATCGTCTGGACGTGGGGGCTATACCTCATCAATATTAGGGATACGATATCGAAAACTTGATGGTTTCTCCGTCATCCAGGTCGAGTTCGGTCTCCCGGACCTGGAGGGTCGGGCTCACATTTTCAAGATCCATGCGCGTTCCATGAGTGTTGAGAGAGACATTCGATTCGAACTGCTAGCGAGATTGTGCCCGAACAGCACTGGTGCCGAGATCCGGTTAGTTTATGCTGAAGATACTACTTACTCATTTCATTTCTGCTCGTATACCAAGGAGCAAAACCAGGATAACTCTCATTCGATTTCAGATCGGTTTGTACGGAAGCCGGTATGTTCGCGATTCGAGCCAGGAGAAAAGTTGCGACAGAGAAAGATTTCCTCGAAGCCATCAACAAGGTGATAAAGTCTTACGCGAAGTTCTCCGCTACGCCGAGGTACATGACCTACAATTAGAAGCATGGATCGTGTAGGGAGAGCTCAACCGGAATAATTCTTAATAAAGATGAAGGTGTCTCGTTCGTCACTCAGCGTCTAAATCGATACCATTGATGTCCATGTCGCGGAAATATCCGGATAATCGGCTCCGTGATCTTCGGTGGAATGCGAACCCTGCGTTCGGATATCTGCCCGGCATTTTCCTCTCTAAACACGCTCCAACCCTCTTCTCTCACTGGGATACGATATGTATTCGCTACTCGGCTCATACCCTTCCATTTCTCACAAGCGGAATCATCCTTTCCGGCTGAGAAGTATGTGTGTAGGCTACCTCGGTGTCGGAGGACCCGAAACACCCCATTTCTGAGCCTTCTTCTGGTCGAACCCATCTTCGATCTTTCAAATACTCGGGATAGGTGCCAGACTTTGAGAATATCCCATTCCCAACCACCGCGAAGCTGACGATCGGATCTCGATCGAGCAGCTCGTACGACAACGATCCCCAGATCGACTCAAGGACCCGCACCGACCCCGAGGGATCAATCACTTGATCGTATAATGATTGAGCGGGGAGATGATCAAGCCCATATGTTTTATTGCTCAATGCTCATTACATCCCCCGACTCTAGACAATCCGTGTAGAGCCTGTTCGGTGTCCATAGATGATTTGGTGAACATCAGTTTATGCCCCACACCATCATATGTACCAAACGACTTGACTCGTGCGTAACGTCTCTATATCACAGAACTTGGTAGGATTCTTGACCTTCCCGAACTATCTCTGGGACTCTACGACGAGAAGTCATGATAAATCTCAGGTACGACTCGAATCGCAGTCTAGTATCTTATCAAGATCAGTACGCGCTATATGAGCGTCGAGGTTTACTGTAGGTGCGCAGCATCAATGAGAAGGCGCTCGAAGTCACGCCCCCGTTGTCTGATTTTCGTATCTTAACCCGATTCGATCCGGAGTAGTCTCACGATTCCTCTAATGCCTGCCGATCTTCTCGGACTGAACTATTTCTGATTCCCCGGACGATGCTAAGACAGTGCGCACAAAGTGTAGTTTCCTCGAAGCTATTCATGAGGCCGTGAATTCTCTCGTCGAATTTCGGTGTGGGAGAGCATCGGCGGCGAACCAGAGCATGATTGGGCTAGGCAAAATGATCCCCACGCAGCAATGATGCGCTCGCCGAGTAGAGGCAGATCATCAGGAGGGATGAGGAACCGAATTTCAAAGATTCATGATCACCTTGTTATCACAGGGGCTGCAACGGATGGGAACCTTCACATGAATCGCAGCGCCACGCTGTAAGGCGTCGGCGGACTAGATGTGGGACATCATGTGATTGTGTAGCTCAACTGCGTCTGAGAATTCAAAAGTACAGTAGTCGCAGGACAGGGGAATGACATCGGGCTTCGGGCGAGGGTTGTTGGGGGTGAATGACGAGCCGGCGCCGTCCTGCCGATGTATCCTCGCAATGTGGCGCTTGAGATTGTCTGAGCGGTTCGTGGAATAGCTGCATTGATGACACGAGTGAAGTACATCGCGACGACGCCCGGATGAGGGTCGTTCGTCGGCGTCGTCGTCCGTCTTCGGGGGCTCTGAAGAAACGAACAACTCAGAAAAAGGCCAAAACTCGACAGAGTTCGACGAGACATCAGAGCTTTCTTCATCCCCTGCCTCCACGAGATCGGGAGATTCATCATCCTCACACGATAAGCGCCCGAGTTCAAAACAGTCTTTATTCGAATGGGAATCGATTCGGACAGGACACCGATGGTGCATACATATGTATGTCAAGGATGGTCCTCGGAGCGCTCTTGTTAGGTTGTGACCGTAGATCTCCTCCGACCTATCAGGAGCGGCTTCTGAAAAGATAAGAATGCTTACTGACGGTACAAATTAAGCAACAATTGGGAATGGTGGATTCTTCCGCGGCTTTCGCATCCCGAAGCTTCCTCTCACGAACGAAGGATTGCCCTCCAAGGCGGAGCCATGAGCTTGCCGTCTTTCCCATCGCAAGAGGTATCGACAGCTTTCATTCTGCTGTTCCAAGAACAGCTAGAGAACGACGACAGGTACTGCTTTCAAACTCTAGTAAAAACAAATCCTCCCGCTAGAGCTGTTCGCGAGCTCCAGCAATATCTCATTCGCCACGATGATCGTCTTTCCGTGAGAGAGGAAGTGGTGTTCCCGCATAATGGTCTGTTTTCGAACATTCAAGTCGAGGTTGTATGGCGACCGAGACCCTCTGTTCCTCCGGGAGAGGCTTGAAGTCTATCGTGGATTTTTGTGCAACATTCAAGATGACGTGGCGCAGGCCTGAACACAATCCAGGGGAGGGTTCCTGCCTTAGGTCTCCTCTGAACCCGGGGGACCGCATTCGGTCTCCTTAGTGAGGGAATGCTCCCTTCCTCCTCGGCTGGATTACCGAGGCTGAAATCCCGAATGCATTCTACAGCCTCGAAAGCGGATCGAAATATTCCGAGTACATGATGTACGGCAGGGGGAGCGGCTTCGAGCAAACCAGGGTGTCGGCAACGCAAGGCGTTCCTTTCGTGTTCTCGCTCTCAGAGGCTCCGCGATAACTCTATCCATTATTCGCCAGAGCGATTTTGTCGGGCTCCGTCGGGTGGACTCTGGTCCCTATCGACCTCTCCATGTAAGACTTGACGAGAGACTCCCTACCGATGAGAGTATGTTGGCACCGACCAATCTCGTCCGCTGGCAGGTATATCCGGCCTCCAACCAGAGACATTCCCTAACGCTCTTGTCAAGCAGGTCTCTTTCGAATCTCCCTCACTTCTAGAATAAGGATGGGTTCACTTCACGACGCTTTCGGGAGGGGTTCGAATTTTTTATTTCTGAAACTCGCCGTCGGTCTGAATATAACCGATTACCGATAACACAGAGTATTTTTTCCCCCTCCCACACGCAGACGATATCCTTAGAGGCATCCTCATGAAGCGCTTGCGGGCGCTCTGTGACAAGCCCAACGCCTGTCTTTTCCCTGCGTACCCTCTCGGCGGTAGCTGGGGACATTCACGAGTACCTGGAGGGAAGAACCGTGGGCGGCTGATGACTCATCATCATCAGACTCGTGGAAATGAATACCCATACGCATCTCGGAGAATTCTTCTGACTGAGAATGGTTCGAAGGGTGTCGGGATCCTTTGCTGCTGAAGCACGTATTCGAAGCACGTTTTCGATGACAGTGATTTGTGCGGAAGAATTGTGACAGATCCGATCCATGGGGCGCCTCATAGGGCTTCTTACTCGGTAGCGACCCTGCTTGCGTCTCGATGGAGTTTCATTCTGGTGCGCGAAGGAAAACTTGCATCTCGAGCCCGCGTTCAAGATTGGCCCAAAACACGATGCGTTCATGGGAGCTGTTTTCCCCATGGAATCCTCCCATCGAACGGAATCGTTCCCCGGACCGTTCTCTCTCCCTGACAGGGAAGTTGAAGAGTATCTCACAAGTTCAAATAGTAAGCATGAGCTTCAGAGTCGCGAGCAAGAAGTCTGTTCACGGAGCTGGCTTAGCCTGGCGAAACACTCGTCGTTCTGAGCCTCCATCCTTCGCAAGAGTCCTGTCATTCGGATCTGGCGTCTTCCTCGATGATTTGTCATTTATCAGGTTGTCTTCCGCGTATGAATCGAGGCCATCTAGAGTGGAATACGTTGGATTTGTCGAGTGAAGATTTCAGTACGCGTAAGATAAAGTATTCATTCCATAACTTTTTGTGAAATGGAAGGAGTATTCTTCGGGGCATCTCCATTCTACAGATAGAGACAGATAACCGAGGACCTGACTTCTCAGCTAGAACCACTACTGGCGCTTCCTTGAAGAGCAGTAGACCGACGTGCGGCACAAAGGAAAACCTCGAAATCCTCATCCCGCGCTGGAGTCGTTGGCTGGGGACAACCGGCCCGGGAGACAACAAGAAGTCCCCTCTCTCTGCAGGCACGCCACGGTATTAGCGGAGTAATTCGTCGCGAATAGAGGGAAAGCGAAGGGTAGCTCAGGTAGGGAAAGTCTAGGAACTACGACGAAGTCTCGTCTCTCATATGACACGCTCTGGTCCAATTCAACTTCCGGGATAATTAGATTCTATCTCTGTAGAGCTAGAGATCAAGCTTGAGTCTCGGGAGAGTTTCGGGACGCGATCACTTGCTGAAAGACGCGTATTGATGAAATGAATCATACATGAGTCCAAATCCCTTTGGTGACGGTTTTCGTGAACATGTGTTTCCTCGAGCTCATGAAAATGGTGAATTGATTCCCAGTGCCCTTGCTGCGTATTCGGGAGCCGCTTCAGTCGGAGCTCCTGGTTTTCTTGCTCTGCCCATGATTCATGACCCGCCCTCGGAAGGAATCGAAAGATACTGCAGGGATGGGTCGAGGTCAATTTTCCGAGACCTCGTCTGACAGGTTTCCCTAAATCAGATCATCGAAGCCAGCAACCAAGCTCCTGCTATCCGAATCACAGACCCAGCTCCGATCGACTTTCTGAGAGCCAAGAAAGGGGTGGACAAAAGTACTCGTCAAAAAGCAATCGACAAGCTATGTTTCAGTGATAAGTGATTACTGATAACAATAATTGAATGAATAGATGCTCGGACTCGAAGAGTCGGCCTCTCATTCGATCAAAACCTCGCTGGACGGAAGGACCTCCATCCTTTGACTTCCGATCGAGAAAGACCCTGACGTGGGAATCCCTCTCGTTCTCCTAAAAGATTTTATTGAAGTCGGCTGGAATTTTTCGAGCTCGAGTGCACTCCCCATGTCACGAAATCACTTTTTCTCCCAGATTGTCCCATTGTCCTCCACGGTAGCCTTCTGCAATCTTATTCATGAGGCTGCCGATACTCTATACGATTCTGTCTCTCCGGGGTGGACACTACGCCCCAGAGGAGTCACAGCTGCTTCGGGGTGCGCTGTAGGAACGCCAAATAGCTCCGTGAGGAGATATGATCCCTGTTAGAAGCTTTCGCACAAGTTTATGCGTTTTCGTCACAAATGATGTAGGGACATATGTATATTTGGAGTAGAACGAGAGGTTCAAATGCGGAACTTGATAGCGAGGTCGAATAAAGCCTATACAGCATTCAAGCAAAAACTATTAATATAGAGCTAATAACGTTGCGTTACCCCCTGAGGAACAGGTGACCGTGATTTCCCTGTCTCTCCCGCGAGCGTCGAACACTATCTTTCTCAATTCTGTCCCTTCTAGTTGGGACTACACTGCGGGTCGATGCTCTTCCCGAATAATGTCGCCAGGTGATTTGGGATACCCTCCACCCTTGAAAACGTCGAGCCCAAATCTATTCCGTCGCGGGCTGGGGCCGATGGATTCCAGCGGAGCGACTGATCGATGCTGAGGGACTCGTGATAGCGTTCGATGTCTCTGATAGTCACTCAGTAGTCATGAATTGGCCTCAATGTTGGCGCTGGACGAATAGGCAACGGCGCCCGACTTCGCTACAACGTCTAGGGAAGATCATTCAAATCATCGCCTCCACTCTCTTAGTCAACAAGTTCAATTTTCGCAGAGTTGTATCCCGTATATGATCTGTTGTACTTTTCCCGCTGACTTGACAAGTTCCAAATTCAGGGCTCCCCTGTCGTACGCGAGTTTGGACAAGAAACGCCGTGAACATTTGAGCGAACGTTCAAGCCGAATTTCAGGTCTGCAGACGACGATCGCCATTGGCGATCACGGAGGAGTGCTGCTGCTGATGTTGTCGTCGGGAGAGCCGAGAAAGTTACGACTGTTCCACTCCTCGCTAAGCTGAAGTGAGGCGAGCCGATTAGGTTGGATTCTCCGCAAGTGAACATTTTGCTGACGTTGTGAGCGGCTATCGAGCACAGTCATGGATAACTTCGGGCCATCGAGCCAAACGCTGACTTTCTTCGACGATGTCGCCGGAGAAATCGCGGCCGATACACAAGGCTCGCAGTTTGATTTCACAGATTTCACCGTGCCAAGTCAGAGTCAGCAATCTCAGCTGGACTCGAAATCACAGGTGAGCTTGACACTGAGCGCCGCCTGAGCTATTTCGTTGAACGCTCCCACAATGCCTTCGATTCCGCCTCGGACGAGAGCGAATCGGTTTCGCTTATATGTGCGAAGGCAGTCGACAGAGATATGACGTTCTTTAGAGGAAGTTCCTTGGCTCTCAAAACAATACGTTCGCTGTTGTTCTGTCGAGCGACCGCAGAGAATCCGCTCAGACATGCTCGCTTGACGCGCTACAGGCGACTCGAGCCGCCAGTCTCACCGAATGATTTGAGTCCCAGGACAATCTTTGACGCCAGAACATCGGGTGCTGATTCCCTTAAACATCACGAAGGGTCGCTCCATCTCATGTTTTCCGACCTGCATCGACTGTTGGCTGTCATCTTGATTGCTATCGAGACGGCTCTCGAAGACAGGGACTCTGGACGGAGCCGCGAGCTTCCACCAATTCGAACCAGAGTGAAACGAGGATACCGTCTAGGTTCTCGATTTCTCGTCGAATCCTCATCTGATCGGAGCAGATAACGACGTGAAGAGCATCGGGAGCCAGAAATGGAGGGGGAGAAGAAAGTTCCTTGTCTATGACTATTATGTCGGGGGTACAGAATCGAAAAAAAAGCAGCGCGGCATACAGGAGATCGGGAGCGATGAGAATCGCGAATTTCCCGGGGACTATCCTCAACTCTCCTAGATTATGGCTCATACATTGAATCCCGCGAGGGAGGAGATTCGTCTCCGTTCTTTCATCATGCGAACGCCCCTCGAATTCGGAACTTCGAACGAAATAACACAATCCTACGGTTGGAGCGCTGAAATTTCGCTGTTCGGGAGCTCCTGAACTTTGACTCATATTACACCGCGGTCTCACTTTACAATTTACATGATGATCGTGATCAAGATGATTATTCTTTGCAGCTACTCGATATCCAGGAGGAAGATTTGGTGAGAACCTGTGGAGCTTTGGCTGAGCTGAACTTCGAAGACGAACAAGAGGATGCAGTCGAGCCTCGAGAATTACCCCAACACGCCTGCAAGTACTGCGGTATCCACGACCCTGGCTGTGTCATGCAGTGCAACATATGCAAGAAGTGGTTCTGCAATGGAAGAGGGAGCACTTCCGGAAGGTGATTGGCATAGATTTACGAGGGAGAGTCTCGTATATTGTATCCGTAAACTTCATCAACATCCACCCGAGGCTGATTTACGAAGGTCTGCATTGCTTCATCTCTTCCACAGTCATATGGTCAACCATTTGGTGAGAGCGAAGCATCGCGAAGTTACGCTCCACCGAGACGGGCCGCTCGGCGAAACAGTGCTCGAATGTTACACGTGTGGATGTCGGAATGTGTTTGTTTTAGGTTTCATTCCAGCCAAAGCGGATTCTGTGGTTGTGCTTCTATGTCGACACCCTTGCGGGACTCAGGGTACCCTGAAGGTTCGTGATCAAAAAATTTCCTCTGTCTCGCTGACGCGCACTGGTCGTTCGGACTTCGGACGGCTCGGAAGTCGAAGAAATTGGGATAAGCACTCGAATCAGTCCTCCCGATGATGACAACGCCGACCGTCATCACTGAAATCTCCCGTTGATTCATTCCAGGACATGAATTGGGATCCAGAACAGTGGAAACCTCTCATTCATGATCGTAGTTTCCTCACATGGCTGGTGAAAGCGCCGTCGGACGATGAACAGCGAAGAGCTCGACAGATAACTGCTCAGCAAATGGGCAAGTTAGAGGAACTCTGGAAAGAGAACGTCGACGCGACCTTCCAGGACCTTGAGAGACCCGGTGTCGATGAGGAGCCTCAACAGGTGAGCGATGATGCTGAAGACTCGGAGTCCAGCGGACTCGACGTCCTTCTGGCCACTGAGAGCTCCTCCCACGAGTTGCCCTCGGCGCCTCTCCGCGCAGTATCGGTCGGGGATGTGGGAAATGGTCTACGATAAGGTTGTTCCCATCAGGTCCTACTCCGGTACGAAGACGGCTACCAGTATCAAAACATCTTCGGACCCCTGGTGAAGATGGAAGCAGATTACGACAAGAAGCTGAAAGAGAGCCAAACTCAGGAAGACATAAGTGTTCGGTGGGACATGGGTCTGAACAAGAAAGCAATCGCGTACTTTGCCATCGCGCGCAGCGATACCGACATGCGTCTGATGCATGGCGACGAGCTCCGACTCCGATATTTGGGTGAGCTGCAATCAGTGAAACTCAGATTCTTGGTCCGAACGAAAGTGCTCTCCCTGAGGAAGCGACTCCGAACTGTCGTACGAATAAGGAGATTTGTTTCTCCCCACAGGCGAATTGCACAAGCCATGGACGGGGGTAGGGCACGTCATCAAGATCCCGGACAATTACTCCGAGGAAGTTGGTATCGAAATGAAAACCAACGCCGGAATACCCTCCGAATGCACCCATAATTTCGTTGTGGACTTCGTGTGGAAATCGACGTCCTTCGATAGAATGCAGGCCGCCCTCCGCAAATTTGCTGTCGACGAGGCATCTGTGTCCGCCTACATCTACCACAGACTCCTCGGTCACGATGTGGAGGACATCGTCCTCCGCTGTCAGTTGCCCAAGCAGTTTTCTGCCCCGAACCTACCTGAGCTCAACAGGTAATCACGAGACTTTTCAATCTATTACCCTAATCGCTGACAGACAGAGACTTCCCCGATACGATCTCGTCATTCCGGGTCGGACACGCTCCGAGCGGTCGATATATCCATTTTCTTCATTGCAGATCGCAAGTTTACGCTGTTCGACACGCGCTCCAGCGGCCCTTGTCCTTGATCCAAGGTCCTCCTGGAACGGGAAAAACTGTGACCTCGGCCACAATCGTCTATCAATTAGCTAAACAGGGTCACGGTCCGGTTCTGGTTTGCGCTCCGTCGAACATCGCTGTCGATCAGCTAACGGAGAAAATTCATCGCACAAGACTCAAAGTAGTCAGACTCTGTGCAAAGAGCAGAGAAGCCATCAACTCCCCCGTCAGCTTCCTGGCACTCCACAACCAGGTCCGCAACATGGAAGTCAACGCCAGCCAGCACATATCGGAGTTGAAAAAGCTACAACAGCTCAAGGACGAAACCGGAGAGCTTTCGTCGGCTGACGAGAAGAGATACCGCATTTTGAAACGCTTGTGTGAACGCGAGCTCCTCGAAGCGGCTGATGTGATATGCTGCACATGTGTGGGAGCCGGGGACCCCCGGATTCTTCGTTTCAAGTTCCACTCGATATTGATCGACGAGTGCATGCAAGCCACCGAGCCCGAGTGCATGGTTCCGGTGGTCCTCGGAGCGAAACAGCTGATTTTAGTGGGCGACCATTGCCAACTCGGTCCAGTGGTGATGTGTAAAGGCGCCGCGCGAGCCGGCCTCTCTCAATCATTGTTCGAACGACTCGTGGTGTTGGGAATCAGACCGCTCCGGCTAGAAGTGCAGTACCGAATGCATCCCTCGCTTTCGGAATTTCCATCTAACTTCTTCTACGAGGGCTCGCTACAGAATGGAGTCTACGCCGAGGAACGTCGGCTCAAAGGCGTCGATTTCCCATTCCCTCAGCCGGATAAGCCAATGTTTTTCTACTGTTGCAACGGGCAAGAGGAAATAGCTGCCAGTGGAACTTCGTATCTGAACCGCACAGAAGCCGCACTAGTAGAGAAAATTGTCACTCGTTTCCTGAAGAGCTCCGTCAAACCCGAGCAGATCGGAGTCATCACACCCTATGAAGGACAGAGGGCCTTCCTTGTACAGTACATGCAATATAGTGGTTCGTTGCACTCGAAGCTCTACCAGGACATCGAGGTAGCGTCCGTGGACGCCTTCCAAGGTCGAGAGAAAGACCTGATCATCATGTCGTGTGTGCGATCCAATGAGCACCAGGGCATAGGTTTCCTGAACGATCCGCGGCGTCTCAATGTCGCTCTCACCCGAGCTCGATACGGCATTATCATTGTGGGCAACCCAAAAGTCCTGTCGAAACAGCCATTGTGGAACCATTTACTCGCGTTCTACAAAAACAACAGCGTCGTTGTCGAGGGTCCTTTGACCAATCTCAGAGAAACGATGTTGCACATAACGCGGCCGAAGAAAATGATGAATTCAGCGAATCCGGGATGTCATTTCATGAACACCGCCATGTTCACCCGAGATTCTTCGCAATCGGGCTCCAATTCGCTCGGTGGGGTGAGTTTCTCCGCTCATTCCGCTGCTTTGTCTCTCTCTCGATCGACGGAACTCTATCGATCACGGATCGCTCTACATCCGACCCAAGTTTGTTTCTTCGATTTTCAGCTCTTGGACCGTACTGGACCGGGGTCCCATTACTCCGCACAACAGGCGCAGTGGAGGGCCGAAAATGTTCTACCCTACGGGAGGGATCCCATGAGTTTCATTTCATCGGAACGCACGGCACCCTCAGCGTTCAACATGTCGACCACGCTGCCCATGTCGATGTTCATGACTCATCTGGGCCAACACGGTCCGGGTCTGCCTCACGGGCCTGCAAGATACTTTTCGATGCCGTCGATGCAGCAGACGGTAAGTGAGACTAAGGGCTACCGGGTCGAGAGGATCGTAGGTTTTCTTCTCCTCTCTTATCGACGGGGATCCGCTGATCGAGATGATTTTCTTCCAGGCCGCGCAGTCTAGAATGAAATCCACTAAAGGCGCTCGGGTCGCGACGAAGAAACCCGTCCGTGTCAATTCGACTCCGAACTCGAACCATATGATGTCCCAGCACGATCAGCTGACGCAGAACTTCGGCCAAGACGCTAGTCTCTTCTCCCAGAACCCACTGACTCAGGGAGGCGACGGCAGCGTTCTCACCCAACCCCAGAACGATGCGTCTCAGATCGGCGATACAGGACGAAGCCAATTCTCGGTCGGCGACAACCTCATGCTTTCACAGGATCCTTACGGCACGAGCGGACTCGACTTCAAGTCCCAAGCGGACTGCGGGCTCCTCTCGCAAGACGGGTGGCCATGCTCGTCGAACGACACGGCCACGCAGTCGCAGTTCTCCCAGCCGTACTGATAGTCGAGGATATCGGCGCCACGGATGCCATCGAGCGACGACTTCGACTGAGAGCTTATTACACTTCAACAACTCCCCCAGCAACGGATCCTGACTGATACCAAGTGGAACGGGGCCGTCGTTCGGCTTCATCCGAAGCTGGTCGAAACGACAGCTCAGAGGCGAAATTTCAAAAACGAAGATGAACTTGGCCAAGCAACAAGTACTTCTACTGGCAGATTTGACGATGTGGAATGGACAGATGAGAATTTACGGGAACGCGAACTCGGATGCCGCCGCTGTCGCGACACACCGCGGCTGCATGTCGGTAGCGCTACCAACTGACGCTAGCCGACGCGACACCGACGAACTGGCGTTTGTTACAACCAGAAGCTCCGCCGTTCAAGATGCGGGAACGAAGTGTTGACAACTCGGCATGCATCGTCTGGGATTCTGAAGATGCGGAACAACGGAGTCGGAAAGAACGAGGATGGGGGGAAGGAGATGGAGCGCTGGAAAAAAACACAAGAGAAAAATTCTGAACTTGGTCAGCCACAGGAGCTGAGGGAGCAAGAGCGAGATGGAATATATATGATTAAGTGAGAAAGATGATCTTAAGTTCGATGGGGCTCAACAACGATCGGAATCAAGTTGCCCAGACATGTTGAGCTTGAGATCGTTCGCTCCGGAGCTCCGATTGGTTATCGGACTCGTCAACGAGAGATTCGTGACGATGTCCGTCGGTCACCAACCAATCCAAACTTGTTTGAATTAGTCCTGCGTTGTCAGTGACGAGCGATCGCCGACATGAGCGAATCCGTGAAATTGTCGGGTGACGGAATTATCGCCTCGAGGCGATCCGCGTCAACGACGACGGGAGCTACCATGAGAAGCTCCTGCAGGGCCTCTCTTGCACTGGTATGCCATGCGGAATATCTGATGGCGACCCATTGTAGCTTATCCTCTCTCTTTCCTTATCAGTCTCATTATCCGGGATTTTCACTGTTTGCAATGTTTAGCTATCTCGACGAACGGAGCTAGGTGTACATAGACGAGAATCGACGCGGAATGTTACCAGATCCCTTCCGATCAGTTTCGGATCAGTTGCATGGATGTAGTGGAGAGACAGGCCCTCAAGGCTCAGCACACGAAGTTACCAAACCGGTTCAATATTTTCGAGAACGGAAGTTGCACAAAAGCGCACGCCACCTGAAAGGCTGAGCTCAAATCCCTTGTCGGCAACAGCGTATCGAGGGCATGGATTCTCTTAGAGATTTGTTTGAGAGTGAGATGGACAGGAAACAAGTGTGTCCTGTGACCACGGAGAACGACTCGGCCCCTGGTCGCTCGTTCCGTCGAGGGATTGTAGATTTTTGTAGTGAATATACCAAGTATAACACGTTGCTATATAAAGCGTTTCATTTCTACTGGAGAAAGCCAGCTGGGGGTAGAACTTCCGCTAGATCCCGACCGTGTTTGTTGGACTCAAGTATAAGGCCGGAGGAATGAGCCCATGTACTTTTGTTTAATTCCGTTGATTGACCACGTGATGATTAGGGGTAATGAGTGCCCGCACGGATCTGTGACGGAGATTCCATACGTGGTGGCCAATCATGAGACTAGCGGGATTGGGAGTCGCAGGCGCGACAAGTGCGAGCTGCTGCGCGGCGCAGTAGGTCCGAGCATGTTTCGCGTCGCGTCCAAGACATGCATCGCAGAAATGAAAGATTCGCCAATCCCAAACTGAGATCCCGGCTTGAACGGTCGTCCAGGCCAAGCGACACCGAAGCTGTATTGTTAAAACTTGGAAGGGAACAAAAACACACATTTTAAAACTCAGGTAGCAAAACCGAAATCATGAGGAAGAGGCTCCAGGGAATTCACTGTAGAAGTTTCGACCTCTTCGCCGAAGCTCCGATCCGCTAGCCATCGATTCACTATCCATTTTCATCATCGTTGAACAGACAAAAATGATCATCAATCGTAATAAATTGAAATAAATGTGAGACAATTGGCTCATCGGAGTTTTCAATGCTTCCGCTCTGCTCTTCCTTCAGATCATCTGTTGCGGGTCCGAAAGACGCGGGGGAAGTCCTGAACGTAGTAAGGCTCCGGGAGTTGAGGGCGCAATGATATAAGGAGAATGCTTCGAAGAGATTTTCCGAATCCTACTCCGAGCTCTCAGCTTCCTTAGCGGTATTCCGTGTACTCAGTCAGAGCCAAAACCAAAAGTTCAAGTCCGAAGCAGATCCTCCCGAAAAATCCGATGGATTCAAATCGGAGAAAATCGCAGAGGTGGCCTCTTGTTCAGCGCTCTTCCCTCGATATCGATCCTCGCACTCTCGAAGAGCATGGGGAAGAGTGGCCCTTCGGACAGGATTCCGTGACAACAATGAGGACTTCTCTTCGAGGCGCGTGGCCCTGTCCGCGTCAAAGCTCCGTTTCCCGGGAATGTGTCAAGATTGCGGTAGACAAACGCTTTCAGTAGTTGTTTAAATTCTCATCGCCTGCTCAGGCCAGGATTTTTTTCTCGCTGACGGCCTCCGAGACGACCTAATTCCAACGGCGGTAGCGGAACCTCGATTTTTCAGAGAAGGCTCCTTCAAGAACCAATGATGTGCGAACATCTCGGTTCCTCGCGGTAAGACCTTCTTCACCCTCAATGAAGCGCCTGAAGGCTCGCTGCCCTCACCTTGGCTTGGCCAATCGCGGAGCTCAGACCGATTCATGAGTCATTAGAAGGGGAAGGAAGCCTGCGCTCGAGCGAGTGTTCGTGTTCTTGAATAAGGAACGTGTTTATCGAACTGAGGTTCGGGCTGACTGATTGTGATTTGTAGCGGCTTTCGATTCCTTGCCACGGCTAGTTCGAGCAGGAGGACAGGGGAACTTCGATGATTCTCGAAACCAATAAAAATGAGCCCGCGATTGCGTCTTCTCTGGAAGGATGGGGAGGTTCACCGAAGAGGATGAGCCGGCAGCGCGAAGTCGAACAAGAAGAAAAAGATCGGGTACACTTTCGGAAATCCTCCCATGACGGAACGGAGCCTGATCAGTGCCCTCTGGCTCAAGGAGCTCGAACGCAATACTTCGCTTTTCTTTGGATGTCGCGCGGTGCCTACGGCCCCGAAGCTGCCACGGGAATCGAAGATCGATTCGAACGCCGACGAGATTGGCGATATCTCATGCTTGATTGCATAGCTGTGAAGTTCTCCAATACTGAGGTTTCCGAGACTCCGTCGCTATTTTGAGGATACACATCGAATCTGTGTGGAAAACATTTTCAGAGTGCTTCTGAAACTCGTCGACTGCCATATGAAGGCACTCGCCTCATTCCCTTTTGTTGGAGAAACGGTGTTCGATTAAGTATTACCGTATGGTTCCGCACTTAACGTACCCCTGTTTGTGCGGAGAAGTCTCCCGTACAACGAGCCTTCCGGGTTACGAAGCTCGCATGGAAATGACTCCGTGAAATGAACCTTTCGTGTGAGGAACCCCCCCCCGTTCAACGGAGCCCTTCGTACGACGAACATTCCGTGTAGCGAAGGCCCTCGTGTTTACGCTAGATTCGTTGTTCTTGGGGGTTCTTTATACGGAAGGTTCGGAAAACGAGGGGCTCCAGAAAGACCAGATTCGCTAACCGCGAGGTTGGTTTTAACAGGACTCCGTTTTACGAGGTGTGCTCTATGTGCAGAACTCCACGGTATCTCAACTTTACTCCATGAATCATTAGACCCACTGATTCCATCGCATTCACGCCGGTACATCATGTGTAGAGCATCAGCAGCTGTGGGGCATGGAGCAGCTGCAAGTTCTGTTCTTATTCTGAAACATGAGAATGTTGCCGGACCCCTAATTCACAGATACTAGCTGACGGCTCAAGGAATAAGAAATTCAGGTATAATTGCCCACGTGCGATGGCAGATTGTCTTGAGATAGGCACAGCTGACGCTTGTCCACCACTGTCTGAAGCTGTTCCGACTCTTCCGAACGCTTCAAAAAGCGACAGGAGGCTCCGAATGCCCTCGGGAAGACCTGGAAAATGCGACGAGATCGGTATTTGGATTCGACAGGAACACTTTCCATTCTGATTCACCCACAGGATGAGGTGGTTCCTGGAGAAAACAATATCCTTCGGTGATGACGATCTCTCAAAATGATTGTCCCAAAACGAGAGACTCCTGACGCGACCCAGGTGGGCAAACACCTATCCTACTTATGCCTCAAGCTTCCTATAGCAGCGGGCTCTTATACCAATAGCTAACGAGCCGACTTTCCGACTGAAGTCCACATTGAAAGCTCTCATCGGCCTCCAGGAATATCTTGAGGGTCGTGTCGTGAGAGGCTACTCCTCACGCAATTCGGACGCTCGCATAGTTCGACACTGACTGGAGCACGATATTCATTGAATGAATATATATGATGACGATTATGCGTCCCGGCTCATGGATCATTATAGTGTTGGAAGTAGCAGCGTGCGAGGGAAGACTGCTGTGATAGCACGAGATGACGGATCGCTGTGAGGACGTCGCGGCTTCGCTGACAGCTGCCATCGGCCTGCATGAGCGCAGCACCCCCTGGTGTACTCCCCTCTGACTAGGCGAATCAGGTCCAGCTCGCGCAAGCTGAGTGCGTGCGCGACAACTCCCGCCTCGTTTCTTCCCTCGCACAGAGGAGACTTATTTCTCCGAGCTGTCTCGGAATGACGTCACTGCCTCGCTCCTCATATACGCTGCTGCTGTTTCGAACACGGCTGACGGGAAACTCTGAGGCAGCAAGCTCCCAAGAGGCATCCGTGAGGTAGAAGGAATGTTCTCCTCGGAGTATAAGAGGCGAGACGTGTCTGCAATTATTTGTGTCGGAGAAAAACGGCCGAATGCGACGTCTGAATCGCAAGCCAAGTCATGATAAACTGCCGACTTCCCGTTTGGAAACGCGAGAATAATCCATTTGGACTCGTCAGCACTGAGGATAGGAAGAAGATTGTCCGATTACGCAAGCGGTTATTATCGAGTCTGAACGCACTCCTACAGCGGATGTCCAACGCAGTCGACTGGAATTTTTTCGAGCGGCCAGAATGATGGGCAGGCGAAATGATCGAAATTTCAACGCCGTTCTCTTCGACATGATCGATCGTCGGTCGCAGGCGTCACTAATTTATCACGGGCTGTATTATGTAAATTTTCCGTTCTGACTTTCCGCCTAACGGTTGCGTCGCTGTTCGGCTCTGGGAGCCTCGGCAGAATTCGGCAAAGAACCTTCCCGGGTTACATGTTTTTTGAAGTTTTGAGATATTACCCTCGGATCATAACTTCGTGAGCGGCCGAGGCGAGCCTTGACTCTCGGCCTGATTGTATGTGCGTGTCTGCTTCGTGAGTCAAAATTTCAGCCGGGGGTTCATCCTATCCGGCAATTTTTCATATTTTCGAATCCCTCTCTCGATATATGAGGCCTCGCAGCTCAAACCCAGACTCTCAGACGCTCCATGAAGAAGATGAGTTGGCGCCGAAAAAACGTTCGGGCGATTCGGTCTTTCGATGATGTCGCGGCGGACCTTGTGAGACCTCCGATTTAGAAAAGCGGCGGCTCGAGTTCAGTTTTTCGGTTTCGTGATTGGGACTCTCAAGTCCACACCTCATGGCAGTGTCTCTTAGGGACGGCATCTTCAGCTCATTGTACCCCCAAGTTCCCCGAATGAGGGTAAATACGAAATTTCTCTCCCGTCCCCGGCCGATTCCTTCATCCATCGGATTTGTTTGCACTGAGACGGCGCCGTCGGAGCGTCATATGACGGAAAACTTTCCAATCCAGGATTCTAAGTCCGACTCGAACACTCAATACGTATACGCGCAGACTCGAGTTCGATTCAGTGGGATGAATGGAGAGGCACGATCTGGCCCTGCTTCATGTTCCCCCCTCTGTCTCCGGAAAGAATTCTGCGAGTTATCGCATTTCCTCACGCTGGGGAAACCCCTTTCTACCCATGATTACAGGAGGACGGGGAGTCTGCGGTCGGCTATCGCGTCCTCCGCGAGAGAAATCGTGCGTGCTGAGCTCGGATATTTCATGGTGGCGGGACATTGGCACGTTTAATTTGGTCTAAATGGATGGAAGTTTAGTTTTCTCAAAAGACCCAGCTTTCGCTCGCAACCCCAAGCAGTATCGCCCAGCGGACAGTCAGCCGGCTCCAAATAGCTATCGCAGCATTCGAGGTACCACTACCGGTGGGTCATAAATTTTTATGGCCCCTGGAGCTTCGGAGGAGTTCCTAGGACGATGGATCGGGGAACGAGGGCTCTGACTATTGTGTGTGTTTGTGTGCAGGCTGGTGAGCCGCACGTTCACCCAGTCTTTGTCTCTTCGACAACCAAAGAGAAACTGAATATTCTGCGTGACCGCGCCTGCGAGGAGGAAGTCGACCGCCGAATCCAATACCTCGCATATCATGATCTGTCATAGGGCGCATTTCACACAAATTAATGTATTCGCTCGAAATGAAGGAAAGAATGAACGGAACCTGTATACTGGATATGTACGAGACGACGCGACTAATTTTTATCAACCGCGGACCCTAGGTTACGGTGGTGGATGGAAACACTGAAGCCGACGGTGGAGAATCCGCGAATGGAATTTCTTCTTCTCGCTTGCTGCGCCATCGATTCCCTCGCTTCCTCTTCCTTGTGTTCCCCCGTAACATTCATTAGCGGAATGAGAGCGCCGACAGTCACATCCCGAATCTGTGTCCTGTCGTCCCGTTGGTCTGCTCGTCGTCTTGCTCGATGTAGTCGGTGGTTTGTATAAGTGCAAGAAGCGAACGCAGTGCCCCTTCGCTGAGCGGAATATCGATTAGAAGGAGCTCGGCATCGAGAATTCAACCGATACGGCAGAAGCTACATGCGGGAGCGGGCCAGCCTTAGATAGCGTCACCCTATGCAAATGTATTGACTGCTTTTAGCGAGGAGAGCTCGCCACAGCAAACAATGCTCTTTCCGATGTCGGTACCGAGAGCGCGGCTTTTGTCGGATGATACGATAATGACTGCGAGCAAACTCGAGGAGGATGAACTCGGTGAATTTTGACGCTCCTCATACCCAGCGATATTCTGCTGCTGGAGATTCGGAGCTATTTCCGAAGACGAAGCGTCGTCTCGCGAGAGTCTGAGGGAGCTCAAGCGCGGATGATCTGGAGTACGGGACGTTTTTCCCGTCCTCTGAGCTCTGGTCGTATTCTTTCATCCACCGGGTCGGCGTCTTCGCGTCGCTCCACAGATTTTCTTGACCAACCGAGACCAGTGACCAAGAGCCCGTAGTGATGGTAGACCGTTTATTTTGCTGCCGCGAGGTCTGCTCGCTTTCCGAAGCGTCCTCTCACTCTGTCATCCAGTCCGTCAGGGGAGACGATCAGTCTTGATTAAGAAAAGCACGAAGCCGTGGCCTGTCAAACATTCATTCACTCGCTCGCTCGCTGTTAGCCGCGCGGGCGACACACACGGCGGCGGCCGGGCGGCGCGGCGTAGGGCCCGTCAGTCCATTCGGTTCGGACTCACAGTGCCGCCAGCGTTGTTTTCTTCCTGCTTCGCCAGCTCCCACCCTTTACACATCGACAAACAGAAGCTAAACAGGCTGATCGACTGTCAGACGCTTAACTGTTTCCTTTCATTAGCTGAGTACGACGCGATGGGTCGCCCTGCTCCATTGAGAGCTAGCATCTTGTCCATTCCGGAGCCTCAAGGTCTCGGACGTTGCGTTCGATGGACGACGACGCATCGTCGGGTGCGGGAAGATGGGATGGTAACGGCGTCGTAACCCCTGTTCCCCCAATCACGCGAGACGAAAGCGCTCAAGTATCGCGCCGTCTGGTGAATGATCTCCGCCGTTCAAACGGAGCGATCGAGTTTCTAGCAGTGACCCCGCACGATTCCTGCTGCTGAGAATCCGTTGTCCTGTTCCGTCGTGAGTGACGGATATCGGATTGGACCGTGATCCGTTCGAAAATATTCAGAACGTTTCCGTACGAGTCGCTCTTTGGGACGAAAATTATATGATTAGGTGCAAGGATGACGGCACAAGGTCCAAGGGAAGATCTTGTCACTCGCTCGGTCGGTTCTTCAAAGTCACTCAGGGAAATTGCAGCACGCCCTCTTCGAGACGAAGTCATTCGCTCTCTCGTCGGCTCAGCCCTCCGAAGTCCCTCCGTGTTCCTCTGGGCTCGGTCGTAGTATGATTTTCTCTCGAGCTCGATCCACCGCCTCGTGCTATCTGCGCAAATATGATTGATGGGAACGCTGTCAGAGAGAATTGATGTCTTTCTCTACCACCTCCCTCCCATCATAATAATAATAACAATAATTCAGCGCGCCCCTCCTCCGTCGCTTTTCTTTTGCTTGTTTTACGGCTCTGCGCTAAAATTCGCCCCAAGCCTTTCTTCTCGAATCGTTCACAACAATTTCGGAAGTACATATGCCCCGAGCAGAGGACTCTCTCCCGTGTTGCTCGAACCAGTTGTTCCGACATCGAGCGCTCAAGCGGAGACTCGAAAATTTCGTTCTGGAACGGCATATACACAGGAAGCTCCAAGGATTCCTTCGAGTTCTGTTGCGTTCCTTCTATTCTTTCCGGAGACTGGCGGGTCACATCTGTTAGGCCCTCTCCTGGGCTATCTGCCCTCGACCATCGAAGCGGCGGCTTCCGTCGGCCATCCCATTCTCTCTTTTCCGAGGAAGCCGAGAAACTTCAAGCAAACGAGCAGGCTCGCCAAAGGAATGAAGAAACGAAGGCATAAAGGAAGGAAGGAATGTTTCTCCCTCAGACTTCTCCAAGCTCCGCCTTCGGAGACGGTGGTCGCAACGGCTGCAGCACTTTTCGCAGCTAGCCTGTAGTAGGGAGGACTGTGCGAAGGGGCGGAAGAGAAGGAGTCGACACCCAGCGGCAGATACTACAAGGGGACTGCTCCTTCCCCGGCCGCTGTCGGTCGGCCGGCTCCTCGCTTGCCAGGTTCTCTCGAGCCTTCTCCGAAATCGGGGTCGCTTTTTACCTCAATGACGCAGTCGTCAATGCCTATATCACCACAGAGCGTACCCTCGAGGAGTCCGTGTAGGAATCGGCTTCTCGGACACATTTTCAAGCACCTGTAAGCAAACAGAGAATCGCCGCGCGGCTATCGGATATCAGGAGTTCAGCTGGAGCTCAGACCTGTTATGAGTGATGAGAGTCGAACGATATTTGTTTTCATTCTGAGAGTGGCTGAATGATGGAAGCGCCCATATTCCCTCTCATTACCCGTTTGTTGATACAAGCCGGCCTTTTTTCGGCGATACCTTTCTCAACTTCGCTGCCTTGGAAATCTTGGCGAAATTCCGGATCATCATCGAGCTGAACATCAGTCGGCTCGGCCGTCATTTGACAGAGTACATGTTCGATGTCTAGGGTGAAGGTCGGGGAAGCCCATGCTACGCGACAGCGACCCTCACAATCACTTAGAGCGGCCTGAGTGGCTCGCCGAGCGGCAGGCCTTGCCCTCCCTTCCTTCCTTCCTCAGTCGTATCCCTTTGATAATATTTCAAAGTAATGGTTGTTCGCGCGGGGTACACGTCGCGTCGTTCCGCTAGAGGTAAAACCAGCGATCTGCTCCCTAATTTGCAGCCGGCGGAATCATAGAACAAATGCAGTGCTCTTCCGCCGACGGCCCTGACACCGAAACGATGTGTATATATCAATTTAGCGGGGCACTCTGTGGGAAACATGAGAGTGTCATGATATCCCGATAACGTGATGTCGCTGACTGCTGTCACAGGATTGACTGTCGGGGGAAAGCTGGGCCGGTTTCGATGAGGCAGACAGAGACCACCTTGAAGAACCATAACAGTAGCGAGCGAAGCGATTGATGAACATGTAAGCATAGTCCCGTAATCGAACATCGGATACTCCTACGCCGCCGAGACTGCACGAGTCTCACGTTTCTGTATCGAGAGAAAACGCAAGTTCAGATGGATATTCGAAGATACGGTTTCTTGCACTGGACGGATATTTTCTTCACCCTGAGACTGGATGATGCATTGTTTCCGCTTATCTCGCTATCACATTGGACTGCCGACAATCACGTCCTCCCGTCATCGCCAACTGATTAAACCGAAAACGTAAACGACTGCCACCTTATCTAAGCGATACATCCTCATGAACAGGATAATTATCGTCAGAACGGTACGCGCTTCTGGACGAGCGTGATTCATCCCGGTGTTCCCTGGGGACGGATGGGAGGCTACCGGTTCCTCCCGGATCGCAAGAAGCTGCAAACAATGGCAGAAAACGGATCCATGACCATATCTCCTCAGCCTAGTTTCAGACTGCATTCGACCAAGTCCTCAATTGCATTTCTTGTTTACCGTTTGAGGTACGAGGCAAACATCCAAACCGTGATGGGGTGAGTTCAGCAAGAGAAACATCCCACGCGAGGAGGAACAGTCACCCCAGATACGAGTGTACCGGGATTACATTTTCCAGGAACAGCAGCCGAATGGAGCTGCTAGCCGAGCTTCGGATCTCCAGCCAATCGGAGCCAGCCGCTTGCAATTCAGGTCTTACCATTTTCCTTATCCTCACCGTTGGCTTGAGCGAGCCCGTGCAGACTCGACTCACTCAGAGCGCGTGGAGAGCGCAGCCGTAGAACAGGAGTATTTGTGAACGAAATTCCTCCCGGTCGTCGACGACAATGGGAACGGAAAGTCCAATGTAAGTGACAACGACATATCGGCCGAGCTTTCTCTCCAGGCTCGGAAAAAAGTCCCGCACCGTGGCCGCGAGCGTTAAAGTCAGCTGGTAGCTAGATGTTCCCTGCTCTTATCAAGACGATGATCATATTTCAGAGCCCTCGAATACCGAGACCCGTGCCCGAGCTCCCTCCCGTGCGTGAGGAGGACATGGGGAGGCCGGTAGATGGCAACGCTATCTGGAGTTCGTCTGCTCCACCGCCGAGTGACATAATGGGCTCTGCATTCGCCTTTTTCAGCCGAGAGTGCTGAAACAGTGTTCGAGCATTATTGGCCTGTGAGCTGTGCGAGGATCAGCTCTGAGCCATAGTGGGTCGTTCTCGTGATAATGTTTGAAAACTTCATGGATGAGATGGAAAAGTGACAAGTGTCGGCTGGATGGCATTCGGCCGTTCGCGCAACCGTCTTACCACGGTCTGACATTCGCGCGCCAACGGAATATAAAGTTCTCGTGAAATTTCGGAGACGGACGTCTCGGTGCTTTCGAGCGCCGACTTCCATCAATCTTGATGAATCTGGTGTCCGAGTGCTAGTGAGCTACCTAGTGGAGGCAAATGCATGATGGGCTCTCCAGCAGTGGGCTTCTGCCCGATCGGAGATTCGGCTCTAGTGTCACTCCAGTTGGGATTCGGCCTTTCATTGTTCCCGACGACGACCTTTGCGAACGCGCAACAGGCCATCAATTTCCCCTTCTCGTCGGGATTTTCGTCAGGTCTTCCGACCGGTCTTCCGCCAGGGAACATTATCTCTTCCAACAGTGATCAACCGCAACCGCTGCAGGTAAGTGAGGTCTGTGCCTCTCCTGAGCCGTCCTTGCGAATCCTAATGAAATGGATCTCTCGTTCCTCCGGATCCAGACTACACTGTATCCTGCCGAGTCTCGAGCTCTCGTTGAGTTCGCTCGGCACGCAAACACGGACTCTTCCACACAGGCACGCACCTGATCGGTCGAGCTGTCAGACATTGATGGTCGGCCTAATGGTTCGGCGGCATACTTTGCGATACAAACTCGGAGCGGAGATCCGATAACTATTGTCTTCGTCTCGTAGGGCACGCGGCGGCGCCTGACTCGCCCAGATTCATTTTTAAGAGCGGGCGCTCGCTGTTTCCTGAAACGGAGAGTTCCGCCGAGCCGTGGACTGTAGACGGAGAAGAAAAAACAACCAAGAATGTCCGCGATGGTCCAAGCAAACAGATCAGACTTTCCTTTTTACAACCTCAGCAGGCGTCCTCGCGCGCCGTTCGCTCCCGTATTCTTTCTGTGAGGCTCAGGGGTTCGATAGAATCCCACCGCAGTCTTTCGGCGGTCTCGAAAAAAACAGCAACTGAACGGAGAATCCAAAACGATGAAAAAAGAGAAGAGCAATCTTCGTAATAAATGACTTGCTAACCGCAGAAGCTCCGTCTTCGGACTTGGCTATTCCTCAGCCGATCTCGAACCTGCGGCAATCGCAGAACGGGGACCTTCGACGAAGAAATGTCAACTCTCCCCCACCGCATTCCTTGCCAGTTACTATTCAGGTGGTGGACAATGAGGCTTGCTTTTGGAGCATCCAGCTCTTCCTATCCTGGCTCTAAGAGGAGCAAGACAGCACATACGGGTACGCGGAGTCCTCCAGAATGGGCTTTGACAGAGACCCGCCCCGGGCAAATCGAGTAAAGCGCTGGATATGAAGACGCCCGAGCGTTGGAAGGAATTAGGATCGAGGAAAGCTGATGACGGAACAGAGTGCCGATCGGGGGACATGCCCGACCTTGATGCCTCTCGCCGGAGTCCTTCATACAACGGAGGTATGCGAGCATTGCACCCTTGTCGGTCTTCCTTCATATTCATGATGAAGTTCCCGTGAGGAAATCCGGCTGAGCAGCGGGACGTTTCGAATACCAGAATACGGGTATCACCGGATCACAAATTTTACGGTTCTGAGCTTCGCTGACTATCGATCGAAAGGCTTCGGCAGACTCTCAGCTCGGACGGCAAGGTGGAGGCGTATTCTGCGAAGGATGTTGCCGGCACTGGCGCGGATACCTAATATATGGAGCTCGCAGGAACTGAGCACAGAAAAAAGCTCCTATAAGAAGATTAGCCGGCAAATCTCCATCGCAAAGTCTCATGCAGAAACTCCTTCTCTAAGGCATATCTGTTCGGTGTAGAGCCAAATTATGCGAGACATCTCTTCGCTGTGAATCCCCGCGAAAGGGATTCCGTGGGGCTAGTAAGACATTACTTTTCGTATCGAGGGTCTCGAGCTGCAGCTTCATTTTAGGCTGAGTAAAGCTTCGATAGACTCCCGCTTGCTGTGTCCTACACAATTCGGCCAGTCGCAGAATGCAGGATGCGCGATGGAGAGATCTGAATATAATGCGGGAGTTCACACAAATAGTGTGTCAAGTAGTGTCGCTCGAAGAGATTGAAGTTCCTGTCTAGTCTGGTGGGTATACCGGGCTGATGTCCATCTGCGTAAAGCCTGGAACTTCATCGGGTACGGGAGCACACGTGTCAACTCTTCTGACACACGTACATCTCCAAATAAGAGGCAGGGTCATCCGGGCTACATTTCGTCACGAAGAAGCATCCCATAAATAATGAAGGAGCGTGCTGATCAACTGTTGTCTGTCCGCAACTTTCGGATTCGAATTCACGGCCCCATAACGTTGGTTCCAGGAGTTTGAATATATTCATAGGAGCGTAATATTCCCCCTATAGTCCCCTTTTTTATTCGGAGACATATGTACATGCGCGTTCTGGGTAGCGTTCCGGGTCTCATGGTTTTTTCATGTTTGAATGAAGGCGCTGACGTTCTTTTCGAGCTCTAGACGTACTTGTCAGGTAGGACGGAAAATTTCCCACACCGTTGTTGCCAGTCCATTTCCGATGTCCCCGACCGAAAAACTGCGAAGAGATCAAGGGCATCTCGGAGGATGGGACATTCCACATCACTCAACGTTTACCGAGCGATGCGGACGTCGGATCGGTGGGAAGGGATACAGGGTGTTTGACTCACGAATCCATCCGACCCGAGGTACTCATATGTAAGATAATGTTTTCCGATGCCAGAAAGGAAGCGGCTCGAGCGAGACATACCTCTGGCTCATCGACGCCGACTGGCTGTGGTCGATTTTTTTCTCATATTGTTTGATCGTATCACATCGATCATATTCCAATGCGGAATATTCGCTCATCATACTCAACGCTCTGAGGGACGATGCAACATCCGTCGGGCTCCCAATGGATTTGCTTCGGAGGAACCCTGCCGATATTCAGCATTACAGTGGTGAGGCGAAATCTGAAAGTATTGGGCTGAGAATTCACCCGATTCTATTGGGGTTCCGACATCTCGACGCTGAGCTTCACACAAGCTGGATCCCCCTCACTAGAATGGGCGGGGCTTCACGAAACTCCAGGCACCAGCGAAGTATAAGAGCGAGAACCCTGAGCGTCGAGCCGTGGCACCTCAGCATGTGCTATTACAAATCATGCGATCGTCACCACATCGGGTCTACGGTGTGACATAGCGACGACTTGAGCAGGGCATGCTTCTCGGCTGCGAATGCCTGCCGTAGCGCTGGTTTTCCCCGCTCAGAAACCCCATGCATCAGATGACGCTACTTATGCACAGACCTCGTTCGATGGGTGCCGACCTCAGCTTCTATGGGCTTAAAAAAGCATAGGAGCTGCTCGAGCTAGAAATAGGCCCGGTATGATCAGGACGCGCGCTTCTGGCAGAGACTTGTCGGCAGAATGCCAATGATGCAGACCGCGGCTCACAGATTGACATTGCAGTGTTCCGACGCCCGTTTCTCCCATCCATTTTCTCCTGCAAGACCCGAGCATCCCGTTCTCTTTAGAGGCGAGAAACTGTTCTACGAGGCTCCGCTTTGTTCCCCTTCGAAGGCGCGCGATATGCCGAATGAGGAGATATTCCCGGGATCTGGCGTCATCCATTCAAGTCATCGGATTAGAGAAGATTCACATTGAATGCTCCAACCGAGTCTACCCGCGGAAGATTTACGGACGCTTTGATGAATTCAGAATGGATGATCCCTTCAAGGTGCTCCGATCTGCGCTGAGGTGACTTCATAAAAACTTCGACGACATAATAATCTGAGTCTCGGTCGATTTGTGATGAATGGGCCTACAGATATAGTGACGCACGGCTGTCTGTCACCGGGAGGTGAGCTCACCTCTCGCGGTGGATGGCTGGCTTGCTCGCTCGCTCGCCCCTGACTCACTGGCATCGCTAATCTATGGAAGCGGTTCGAGCAGGCAGATGAATTCGCTCGCTCTCCGGCGCAGAAAGACTCCGTCGCAAGTCACGGAGACTCGAGAATGCTCCAAAACACTTTCGAGTGGGGCAGGATAGCATTGGCCAGCTTGCGTCGTCGACGACGACTCGGTGACGTTGCAGATAGCCAGACAGGTGTCGCCGCTGTCCTTTGCAGTTCGGTCCCTGTTTCCTCTGCAGCGTTGAATGGCTCTAGATCCATCAATCATACTAATGGACGCAAGCTGGAAGGGAGCGAAACGTTTGAGCGAGAAGAATGCCGCGAAGGATTGGAACGCCCGCACCACGACGGGGAACAGCGGGGGAACGCGAGAAGAGCAGCAGTTTCCATGCGAGTGCCCAGTCTTCTCCTTCTTTGGAGTCTTTGCGACAGGGTTTGGTTGGGAACAGTTTGCTTCGGTCGGTGACGGGGAGCGTCGAGCGGAAGGAGTTGGAAAACGAGCCTCGCTCAGATTTCAACTCCGAGGGTGTACTCACCATGAGGGTCTCACGAAAGAAACGTGGGCCTCGATTTCCTCTGCTCGGCAATGCAGCGTCTCCTAATGGAGCAAGGCTTAGGATGGGCAAGGCGTGTCCTACTTTTGCATAATGGAGACGCGAACTCTGGGGCCAAAAGTGCTCCCCATCGGCGCCTCAATCTCGATTCGCATGAGATTTCCCGATGACATCGACCGCTATTCCGCATTTGCGCCGGTTGTCAGCGGAGCGGCCTGATATGCTGCATCAGAAAGGTATTCCACTGATTAAATTTTTTCGAAAAAAATCCTCTTCAGAAGGACGCGCATTCGCCGAAGACGATGAGTGACTGATGATGGAGCGAGAAGCAGTAAATTCATTACTATTTCCTCCTGGGAAGCTCTGCTTCTGGAGAGCTCGACACCTCTGAAGCGATGTAATCCGTCGATTGCGTAGGTTTTCCGCGAGCATTAATCACCTTTTGTGGGAAAACGAAACGCTCCGAAGAGGAATTATCCCTCCCTTCCTTCCTACGGTCGCACCGCCGTCGTCAATAAGCTCGAATGATCGCTTCGAAAAACAGGATTCATTGAATTGAATTTCGACATGGAATGCTTTCATCTTGCGCAGCTATTAGCCGTCGATCGATATTTCGAGGAAATTCCGCAATCGGAGTCCGTCGGTCTGAGTGAAGGAGCAAGTGCTGGACTGCAGGATTGAGCTCTGACACTTCGATACCGATATTCCGAATCGCGTCAGAAGGATCAGAGGGAAGGCAGTCGCCTCGCCGAAAGCCGTCTCGATCACAAGGGGCAGATGCGTGTATAACGGCGACGAAAACGTGTGGTTGAGTTGTCGCCGGGAAGGCCCGTTGACCGCCTGAACGGACGGACGACCAACCGAGCAGCCAAAAGACCAAGCAAGGGAGGCAGGCAGACAGGCGAGCTAGCGAGCGAGCGGCAGATCGGCCAGTCGCTCGTCGTCGTTGTTGTCGGCGGCGGCGGCCGGTCCGTTTGTTGGGTAGGAGCTGGCACAGAGTCATTAATCATTCAATCGGAGAAGAAGCAGGAGGGGGTCCACCACCACGCCATCCATAGCAAGCTGAGGCAGCGGTCGCATCAGCAGTAGAATCAGCCAGCTCGACTCTGCTCGGGAAGAATCCATCCGGGCGAACGAGTCAGCGAACTAGTCTGCGAACGGACGAACTTCTCGACGATTGGGCAGAGCAGCACAAAACACGCTATACTGGGAGACCCTCAGGAAGTGCCGGGGGAAGAGAATCCTCCGGCAAGCTGCCTCGGTCTCTGCCAAGCGAGGCTTCAATTACGACGACGACGACGAAATGTTCGTGGACCGAGCCAAGTGAAACGAAGTTTTCGGCAGTGAGCTCGGGTCTTGTAGTGGAGGTCGTGAAGTTTACGCTGCTGTAACGCTTTGTGACAGACGGACAAACGGATAGAGACCGAACGAGCGAGCGGCCGGACGACTAGCTCACCGAGCAGCCACAACGACAACGCGCTCATCGCTCGCCCACCGTCACGTCTCTGGATGTCTAATTGGCATATTCGCACTGCTGATTTTCATTTGAAGGTTCCCGACGGCGGCCGATGCGCTTCATCCGTCTATTGTCTATTACACGGTCGGTTTTGGAGAGAAATCCTACGACCTTGTAGGGTTCCGCAGGAACAGGATGAGTCTCGAGCCAGACATCAGAGAATCATTCTTTTCCTCGCGAATTATTCCCCGTGATACACGATGCGAAGATCTCGCCCTATCATCGGGACTCGACTTCTCGGCGCAATGTCTCGCCCTCTCGTGAGACTGGCGCAGGGCCGAGGCTCTGGACCGAAGCCGGAAGGGCTTGTTGCGTCGATCGAAGTCGGCTCGGTCGAGCGTGGAAATTTATTATGACAAACTATGGGTAGATTTCCGCTTCCGAGGGTTCTCAGAATACGGAAAGACAAATTATTCGAAATTGTACGCTTGAAGTCGGAATGAGGCGGCTTCGATGAGACGGCGTACCCTCTATTCGGCTCCCACCACCCAACGAGAGATCAACATTCGGCCATCCGTCCGCGTTGTGGTCGAACTCTCTCACAATGCTAACAAAATGCTGCGCGTCAGCGGCTCCGGTGTGGCTTCGAGCTACTCGCTACAAGAAAACTGGAGAACACTCAGCAACACATACACACTCTGGCACACACGCGCACCAACACATAGATATAGCACATTTATCATAGGAGCAGGTCGAGCGACCACTAGCACACGGCGATGATCACGAACGAATAGGCACCCCGTCATAAATTTTCCTCGTTTTGATGTTTCTCTTTTGCGGTTCACTTCAAATAGTAACAACACAACTACGGGAGACAGGTTGGAGAGCAGGCTCTCTTCGGCCTGTGAACGCTCATGCTAACGTGGAAGGGTTTTCCAAGCGAAAAATAATTAACATAATTAAATCTCTCCGCCTCGTGCACGGAGAATGTGGGTATTTTCAATTTTTCATCCCCTGACTAATCGCTCGAGCGCTTCGACTCCGACAAGGCAACAACAGCAAGGATCCCGCTGGAAGGACACGGCGCTGATCTCGGAGCGCCCTCAGTACGACATTAATTATTGAACAGACGAATTCGGACATCCCGTCTCGAGAGAGGGAGTCAATGAGAACGAAGTGCGATCTTCGCATCGGGAGCGTTCCTGAACATCGCAGCTATCACAGTAGTTCCCGAATAGACTCTTGGAAATATGCCAATCTCCTCCCAAGCTCAACTATCGTTTTGGATCCTGTTCTCCATGGCCTCGTTTCCGCCAGTAAAACAAAAAGAAAGCAAGTATGAGTTCGAGCGAGCGAGAACGCGGGCAGTATCTACGACCTCATGCGATGTTGCCGAAGTGGATTCCCATGTCGTATGTATTTGGATTGGTATATATACTTTGTATGTATACTTTGCAGCGCTTTGAACTTGCGAGCGACGGTCTGCGGCCATTACTGACCTCGACACTGGAGGGAAAGCTGCAGAAGCGAGATTTTCTTTGGACAAACAGTTCGGATAGATCGACAGACTTTCATCCTCATCCTCGCTGGATCGTTCGGAAATTTTCGTTGACGAGTGAGATCCTTGCTATGACCAATCTCGATCACTCCCACTCTCGCCCGGAACATTCATGTTCTGTGATCGTCAATTGGGCCGTAATAATTCATGGAGAGGATCGAATCTTTTTTCTTAAGGGACCAAAGAAACAACAAGGGTGCTCCTGACGGAAGAGACTGGTGATCGATGCTTTGTTTGAGCCGACGTCCTGATACCGGTTCCCGGACTTCGTCGAATTAGATTAAGAAAGATCGCAAAAGCAACATCTTCTATTCGATCGACTGCATCCGTCAACAGCAGGGCTTGAATGATTGCTTGCCTCAAACTTATTCAACATGTTTCATTGGCTCATCAATCCTCACAGCCAGGCTGCGTGCGGTTTTCCCTCTCACCATCTGTGTGTTTTACCCTGGGTCAGTGAGAACGCGTGTCTCAGTTCGCCCGTTCGGTCTGACTTTCTGTCTGGGCGTTCTGCTCTCTAGATCCATTCCAAGAATCGATCGGCTTATGTACCGCCGGACTGTTATGCTTTCCAGCCTTCGGAGTAGACTGCGAGAGTGGAAGGGCTGATTGATGCGTACGATACATTGTAGCTCTCTGACGAGGAAACCTTCTGTTCAGGGTAAATGGCCAGCCTTCCAACGCAGTCCTCGAGGATCACCTTTTCCCGAATCGAGCAGTCCGAAGGCTTCACTGCTAAATATGGCCGAAGGCCGAATGCGGAATCGGGACGCCCAGGGTCCCATTCCAGGCCTCTCTGAGTTCTCGATTCTCATCTTTGGAATTCCCAAGACAAACATTCATATCTGCACTGAAGCGCTGGAGAGCGACTCAGTGACGACTCGATCTGAGGCTCTGTGCGATGTCTCGAGAGATTCGGGTGCTGACTTCCTCTGCACTGATGCCTGGTGATCGAGCGGTGGGATTATTCGTTACTCGGATTGTTTTCTTTCTTCCACCGCCGGCGTGCGACCGTGTTGTGGAGACTGTTCGCTGATGGGTGAACTGACTGGCTGCCTGCCCGCCCGCTTGGCAGTGGGAGGTTCTTCTGGGGAGTGGATCAATCAAGGCAACTGACATCTGTCATCGAGCTTGACTGATCGCGCACCATACTGAGAGGCGGCCCAACGGGATTAACATAATAGTCCATCATCGTCGGGATCACCTTTCTCTTCGGTATTATCATCTTGATCCGTGGCAGCAGCAGCATCTTTATCGTCATTATCATCTCCGACTCGCTACGCTCGTTAGAAAAAAAAACAATGAAGGATCTTGTTGACATCACAATGAAGTGTATCGGACAATGCCTCGGGAAGCCTTTGTCGGAACGCGTCCCGCCGGCAGACTGAATTTCCGGAGTAGTGAGGTGCGTTCGGGTCTCCAAGAGCGATTTTCCGACGTGTGCTGAGAAATTATATCATCGATCGATATCCAAAAGAAGGAGCTGGGCTCACAAACACCTACCTCGACCCCATTGGCTCAGTTGTAGGCTCCCGGTGTCTCCTCGTAGACGAATTTCGGAAGACTCAAGTATGGACGGACCCTTTGACTGACTGGATGGATCGAAGATCGTCCGGAGCTCCTGTTTCTTTGTGGAGTTTTCGATGATCGACAATAGTTGGTCGCGATTCGATTCGCAGTGGCGTCTTCCTTGAGCCCGCAGAAAACTGGATAGAGAGGGAGAGATTAGCCGACCGCGGAGTGACGATGGAACGGGAGCAAGGAGGAAGGAGCGCCCGGACAAGTGAATAAGAAGATGGAGAGGCAAAGAAAGAGGATGTCTTCATCAGAAATCCATTATAGCTTTCTCGGTTGCGGTCGTCTCCGGTGTAGCCATCATCCGCGTCGTCTCCAGCCACGATGTCATCGAAAACGCGTACCGCGACGCGCGCTGCGATCTTGACGCGGCCCGGAGTTCACGGCTTAAGCGAACGGCTTCGAAAATCATGTAAGGAAGGCGCGGGTGGAAGGGGTAGCGGAAAGCTAGTGCACGATCCGCGTCCTTTGGCTTGCTACTACGGAATCGTCGGTACGGCATTGGGTAGAGAGAGAGCAACGGAGGTTCCGCTCCCAGCTACGGGTCCATTCGTGGTCGACTCAGGTTCGATATAATTTGTCGCGGCAGGAGTAGCTGAAATGCAGCGTTGACGTCGGGGCACATCGGACAGAGGGGCTGAACTTGTTCAGCGGTATGTGGAGATCTTATGTCGGTTCAGTCCCCGCGCGAAAGGAGGGACGAGCGAATGAATGAGTGAGTGTTGGAATGGAACGCTGCAATCAAACAGCCAGCGAGCATGGGTCTCGCTCGAATTCAACGACAGCCGTCAGTCTGTTGTTGTCGGTGTTGTTTCTCGAGCCAGTGCTGCTGCCGTTGTGAGTGAGGCCCCAGCTCTGCTCCGAGCCGGCGACTCATGCAGCTTGGTTGGTCGCTCACTCGCTCGGTCCGTCGTTCTTTCGACTAGTTGTTGGTTGGCTTTCTTCTTGGTGACGAGGATGGCGGCGACGACGACGACGACGGAATGACTGCTGCCGCTGGGGACTGGATCCGTCGGTTCCTTGGCTTCAGCCTCTCGCCTGCCTGTCCGGAGGCTTGGCTCATAGGCCGTCCAGTAGCTCCCTTTCGATTTCGTTGTTTCAGGTTCACATAGAGCGCTCTGCGTTCGTTCGTTGGTTCGTTCCCTCGTGGCTCGGTCGCTGGTTAGCTCGTTTTGGGGCCCCAATGTCGACGACGACGGAGGGGAACAAAAAAGAAGGAGAGACACTTTCGTTGTACTTGAAATGTCGTCGCTTCCACAGACTCTGCGCAGATCAAATAATGCGAAGCACCATGATTATCCCTTTGGGCCTCGGTTCCGAGTGACCCCATAGATCTCCGAGAAGAGAGTACCTATATGTACACCTAAAACCTTGAAGGAAGCGATAGCCCAATCCTCAACTTCGACGGAGGGAACGATTCGCAACCTTCCACCTTCCGATCACGAACAAGTTCGGAACGGACCCGGAAGAGCCGGAGCGGGCTCGGGAGGACGCTGTATCAAATTACCCCACGCTATGCTCTTCCACGGATTTTCGCCCGACTGCCGGAATCATTTATCGATTTTCTACCGAACTTCATCTTCTCGTATGCAGCTGTTCTCTGCATAGAGATTGTCGAAAGCCCGTCTCTGTTACTCGTGACAGCGACCGCAGTCTCCTCGTGCTTCGCGTATACATCGTTAGTTTTTGGGCTGCTCGCTCGTTAAATGTCGATTAAGTCGCCGCTTGATAGTCGGTTCTCTTCGTCTTCACTGTCAGTGTCTGAGCCGCCGCGGAAGCTCATAGGTTCTTGTCTCGTCAGACTACGACACGACCTCTGATGATACAAGACCTCAAACTCAACACTTGCTCATCGACGTAGCCGCTTATCGGATTAATGGCGCTCGTCTTAGGCCCTCGCGCCATTTTTTATCCTATGTCCTTATCTAGTATTCGGTCTATTTGCGGAAGGTTCCGCGTACGATCGACTCCCACCACCTGATTGAGTGGAGCATAGGAATTTCCGTCTCGGGGAGGGCATTTCTTTTCGATTTACTTGGCAAGGAGTCGTTCAAATCTATTATCACCCGTGGAGCTGGCGGTATTAAGCTAGGCGTGCTTTTTCCTTCCTTCGGCCGGACTAAGCTGGCTGTAGACTTAGGTCGAAGAGACGAGTCTCTCTCTGACAAGCTCTTTTGGGCCCCGGTGGAGCTGCTGGCTATCTCCATCGGTTTTTATGAGCCCCTGCGCTCATTCCGTTCAGGAAATCGATCGATCGAAGGGTGAGAAGTAGGACGACAGCGGCAGCGGAGCCAGGAGTTCGTTCGAACGGTGGACACCACAGGCACGTCTGAGGCAAGGAGGAACAGTGTCCCTCTTCTCCAAGCTACAAGCTTCGACAACAATGCTCCCGGATTCGGACAGAGGAGAGAAATCCTCAATGATTCCTTCAATTCCTTTTCTCTCGCTTACTGCGGGTTTCTGTCGGCTGTTATTTGGCCGCCGCCGCTGCTGCTCAGAGAGCTGAGTGCGCTCGCTGGCGAGGCTGACTGACGAAGATTAATTGATGGAGCAGACTCGAATGCAGTTGTAGCCAGTCGGCCGCTTGTCCGTCCGTTTGTCCGTCTGTCTGTGCCGCTGTTTCTCCGTCCGGTGCTCAGAGAGAGCCGCTATACACTCAGTCAGAGACACTCACAGACGAATTCGAAAACTTTAACGAAGCGACCAGCGAATCCAGAACCGACTTGGGGAGAGAGGAAGCGACTGCCAGCCTCAAGGAGAAAAAAGAGGCTTTTCCAGCCGTGCCCGACCGGGACAGCCATCCGACCTTAGCAGCTAACTAGTGTAACCAGAGAATTTTCATTAGAATCAGTACGCATCCCGCTTTCTGAGATTCCCCTCGGATTGAGTTGCGATTTGAAAGTTGATCCGACGACAGGCTTGTAATTGACGTTTTCGGAAATACCATACGACCGATCTGTCACTGTGGGAGTGTGACCAACCAAACGGCTGGGCCCTGCGTCAATCGTTCGATTGAGCAGCAACCAATCAATTCATTCATCCATACGTGATCATATCTCATCAATGACCTAGTAACGCCGGTACGAAAATGAAAATTCAACCGAAATCACGTCCTCTCGACAACCCCATCTTCCCGAGCTGCGGTTTTTCTCAGACCCTCCGCCGACCGCGCGAGAGTCGACGATGTCCGATTCTCGGTACAAAACTCGGTTTCGACGGAGCCGGCGGCGACGCGTCGAAAAATATTCTCTGCCCTCGAGAATTATGAATTATGACAACTCATAATCACTTCTTGGACTGATGGTGCGACCGCAAGCCACTGGAGGCATCGGTCCGTCCAGATCCTCGACGAGTGATGCTCATTTCTCGCCGGCGGAGCGGATGTCGCGTCGTCAGATGTCTCTTCATTCGGAAGAGGATAATTGATTGGGAATTAGCTTAATCAAATGCAGCGCTCACGAAACCATCAGCAAATTGTCAAGTCAACATCCGAGTGGATCGACAACAACAAGTCTGCCGGGCTCGTTTTGTTTGCGTACTCTTCGCCAGGATAAGTGTTGTTTGAATGCAAACAACATTCGACGAGCTTTCAGCGGAGATGCACGAAGCAAGGAAGGAAGGAGGGCTTCTCCTCGTTCAGGTCTTCGGACACCGAGGGGTGCAGGAAAACGCACAATTTCTGGTGGGCGGTGTTTTGGCGAAGGGCGACGCGGCTGCGCGAGTCTGTCTTTCGTTGGCTCGTGCTGCTCTTGACAGCGCCGCTGCTGCTGCTCGCGGGGTCGTTTCGTCGTTCCTTCCCCCCAAGCATCGCTCGAACCCCGTCCACGCGGGCAGGCGGGCTGGCTGGCGGGCGGGCGGGCGGACGAACGAACAGGCGAGCGGACAGGCAAGCAGACAGCCCCCCTGCCTTCAGATTCTTGCTTACCCCTTAACTCATAGCCCACCCCCGGCTCGGGTCGTAAATTTGCATCTGACAGCGACCGAGTGCGCGGCGGCCCATTCCCCCATCGCTCCCACATCTCGGTCCTTTTCCCCGCTGGTGATTTCAGTCGTCGCCGAGCTGCAGTTCCTGCTTCTCGAGCTCCCGGTCTTTGCGTCTGCTTTCCCGGAGCGAACGTCCCAGTCGAGAATCCGCAATCGGCGGAAGCCGTGATGATCCCGTCCGGATCGAGAGCAGCATTTTTCCGTCAACCTAATCTGTGCCCGAGCTCGCTGAAATCCATCGGAGTTCTAGGACTCCATTCATTCTCAATTCAACAAATATGATTGCCGATCATTCATCGACGAGTCTTTGATCAGATCGTCCCATGGCACGGGTAGAAAATTGGAGCAGTCGACTAGTACCGTGAAGAGCACTCTAATGACATATCAGCAACAATACAACGTGTCTGTATGCCTTTCGTGGATCGGGCACACAAAGCCGGAGGGAAGCGTGAGAGAAAAATGAGAAAGCACTCACCGAGTCCGTCATCGTGAAAGATAAATGATGCCATCCTTCAGAAGAGCTCATTTAGAGCTCATTCTGAACGGCTCGCGAAACTTCGGATGATTGATCCGAAGCCTCCCTCGGTCAACTATGGAGCCCTCGCTGCCAGGAAGTTTCCAGAAGTAGAATTCTCCTAAGGTGTCAGCTATTTGTCGCCGCCGCATCCATATCAGGAAAGCATTCAGATGATCAAACTCGATCCTTCGTTCGCGAGCTTGGGTCCCGAGTTTTCCCCGTATATCTGTAGCTGGAGGTCGATTGGAACCGATATGGTGCCAAAAGGAAAGGTTCCGGAAGGGGAACGCATCGGTGAGGAATTCGCGAGGTAGAGCCGCGTTCGTGCGTTCCTCGATTCATTGCGTTCCAAGAGGATGACTCTGCGACAGATAGGTTGTGAGTTTCCTCCCGGCTGCTGGGAAAGAGGAGCTTCGGAAACCGTGGTTCGGCTAGAAGGCCGGGTCACGCTGCGGGTGGAGGCGTTAGTGCAGTGCAACAAATCATGGTGATGTTTTCCTCTGGAACTTCAGGCTTTTTTTTTTCATTTCTCGCCCAGACGGCGGTGGTAGCCCTGTCGACCGCACGGCTGCTATCGGAGCCCGCAGACCCCATGAGCCCGGTCTGATTTTGCGAACATGTAGGACTGGAAGCCGGAATGTTTGACTCTCTCGCCCGGATCATTCCCGGTGTTTTCCGACTAGGACTTGTGGAGAGGCCCGAGCCACACGTCAGATATTCGGCGACGATCCGACGAATCGCGTATCCTGACGATGGGAACGTAGACACGCGCAGGGCCGCGAGGGAGTCCTAAGAACTGACACGCTACTTCGACTTCGTCGTAGTCTGCGATTATGAGCAAGTAATCAAAGTGGAGACTCCTCACTTGGAGGGTAACTGAATATTCCCGGGCATCACGATCGAGGCGAGCTCCCGAATTTCAGATGATTAATAGGCTCCGACTTCGCTGATTAAGACAATGCTTCGCGAAACGATACCATTGCATTGAGATATTCCCATCGCCTCCGAATGCCATATCGAAGGCGAACAGCGAGCCGGAGGCACGTCTTATTCGAATGTCTATCAGTGCTCATGTTTTGTTCTCGCTCCCTCTTCCCTAGCGCTCGGGAGGTCTCGATCGAGAGAGCTGCCTTGCAGAGCCGAATGTGCTTTGTAGCGTTTGCGATTAGATTATGAACTCGCTCTGGGATCAGACGGAGCCCGGCTCAGAGCGAGAGAACGAGTCGAGTCTAGCCTCCTCGTTTCATGATGAATGGTTCGCCAGCTATTGGAGGAAAGCTTTGGGCGACGGTTCTCTTTCGGATATCGGGGACCGCTGCTGCTACCACCGCGACTGCTACGACTCCTACTTCCACTACAACTCTGGAGCGGCAGCGCAGTCGCCAACCAGACCGGCCTGTCGCCCGCCTACTCGGACCTAAGAACCGAGAGTCTCGGAGCTGAATTCACCGAACCATTCACTCAAGACCCGACAAAGGGGTCGACTGGAGGGGGGAATAGTTGGCAATCAGACCATTTGCCTTCGCGCCTGCTCACCCGTCCGACCGTACTCTTAAGCATGCAAGCTCCGAGCCGCAGGCGGGCCGAACAGCTCCTGGTTTCCGAAGGCGTTATTGAGTTAAGTAGCGCGTTGCAGTACGGGCGGTACTTCTGCTTCAAAGACAGGGCTCGCAACTGGCAGCAACTTATTTAATATTCAATGATTCACCCGACTCGCGGTTAGCCAAGGCGAGCCTGCCAGATGATTATTATGCCGAGCCCGATCGCAAAGCAGCGGCGTCGCACTTGAGGGGCTTCTCCCGACTTTTTTCGAGTCCAGATTCTAACGGCGGGTCATTCCTCGATACCCGCATGGCTGTTGGTTCTGCCTCCGAAAAATCCAGGAAAAGCAGTCGGACCAGGGTCCCATAGGGACGAGTCGGTTCTAAGGCATAGGTCATGGGTATGAGAGATTGAACTCGACATTGGCAACAGGGCATTCTACTGTTTCAAAGTTTCGAGAGCCGAAGTAAGCAGGGCTCGCCATGTCGTATTCTGTCAGCTGTGTTACTCGAGTCAGGAGGGTCGGATAGATAACTTCTATCGCGATTCGACCTCACGAATGAATCAGGGGTTCAATGTTGGGCACCCTAAAGTCCGCGTCGGGTGCCCAACATTGAACATCTTCCCGCGGGCTCCGTGATCCTTCCTCGCACCCGCACGGAATCACTGAGCCATATCTCGCAAATATCGAGGCCTGCGAACGCCCCGGTTTTTGTCATGACGATCGCATATCATTGGGTCTGACGTCTGATATCAAGGCGCTCAGGACTGCGACTATCCAATGGTGGGATTACTCGTTCGGAAAAGTCTCGTTTCTCGCCCTTCCCTCCATGGCTTCTCGTTCGAAGCTCAAAACTCTCCCGAGTCGCGAGAATGTTTCATTCATAATCATGAATGTCGACCGGATTCGTTTCGCTGCTCTCCGGGAAGATTCGAAAGAAACACTTTTCCGCAAGGGGGAGTGGGTCTTTGGCTTTCTTAAGCTTATGGTTCCCGTAGGGAAACTTTCGATGTTCCCTTCCTGAAATATTCATGCCAAGCTTTACTGGCGCGGCAGCGGATTTAGGTCTTTTCCTCTAACTTAATATTCAATAATTCCCAGGTAATGCTTACGAGTGCTTACCGGCTACCCGGGAGCCTGATGACCTCCTACGAAAACATTCCACTGACCTTCGCCGGGATATGTCGCTTTCCCCCCCCCCCCCGAGTGTTTGTTCCATCAAACAGCAAGGGAGCAAACGAATCGACATAGTAATTAACGAGAGAAAGCAAGAGCGGAGGACAAAAAAGTGAATCAAGCGGTCTGAATTGAATGTAATGCTTGCTTGTCACCTGACAGCCACCTCCGCGGGGTTTTCTCGGGGCTTTTAAAAAGAACAATTAACTCGCTTGGTAATAAATGAAAAATGATAGTCCTCCCTTGTCTGGGAGCTGTCTACGCTGTGGCTGGAGCCTCGTCAGGGAGACATTTACGAACGATATAAGAAGCAACAACATCGTACGGCTCGAAAATCTATGTCACAAAAGTAAATGATTCATCACCGTCCTGAGAGCGTGCCGTAATGCAATTTTCGTGCAAAGCGTTGTCGCGAGGATATTTCTTCGCCCCGCAATCCGGCCGTTAATTTAAAGTTCAAGAAATTCTCGCATTCTGAATCGATTCGGGGGAATCAGGTTCGGCAATTCAATATCTCCGGGGTTAGCATCGACACAGGCGCCGCACTCATTGATGATATCGAATAACTGAAACAACACGGTCATTCCCCGTTAAACTACGACTCGCGGAGCTTGTAGAATGATGATCATGGAGGTCGAAGCTCACTTTTTCGGCTGCTATTCTGAGTATCGAAGCTAGCGCTCGCGATTGAAATCTCTTCCTCGCCCAGACGGGCCCGAAACGCTCCTCGGGGCTGAACGAGAGGATGCAGCGCAGCTCCTCGACGGAATGACCGACTCGGACAAGTGTTGATTGGCTCGCCCTTACGTTTTGGTCGATGACAACGGCGCTGAATCAACATATGGAGGGACAAGCTTCGCGCCTCGATAAGCTACACGTTCCCCTTCCCCCTCCCCGTCAGGTCCATCACCGATTCGGACGGTTGTCAATCAGTCGTAGGTCATTTGTCAAGACGAGTATAGTGCTCTCCACGAGCGAGCTGAGCGCCCTTCGAGAAGCAAAGTGAAGCATCCAGGCAAGGCAACGCAGGGTTGGCAGCCGCAGTGGCGGCCGCGCCAGCAGCAGCAAAGCAAGTGGGTGTGAGCGAAGCAAGGAGGAAGGGTGGGGGCCGCTCTTCGTGTCCTCCCTCTCCTCGTAACGATACGATTGGTTGGGAGCCTTCAAAACGCGCCCTGATTGGTCAGTCGGCAGACCGATCGCACTTTGAGCGCCGGTGTCCCCGTGATGCTCACTTGTGATGGATCGCTCTTCTGTAATGCTTTTCTTAATGGTTTTATAATATTCATTAATTATTCGAATAATAATACTTCTCCTCTCGGCCGTCGTGTTTATTGTTCATCGCGTCTGGGTACCGTCTGCTCTCGATGCTGAGTGAGGCTCTTCTGCCTCTCTCTCCTTGTTTGTGTGAGTGATTGTGAATGTTGTATCGACTCATCGGACAGCATCAGCGACGAAGACGGCGGTGGGATTACCCAAATTTCTGTCTCGACAACAGCCAACTCGATCTTCCGCAGAACCGGAACTATCCGCTGGTGGACCAGAGGCAGCTACGACGTCCACTGTGAACTCGAGGAGAGTGTTCGGCTCGAATTATTCCTAGCCGAGCTAGAGCAGGCTGGACTCCGGTGATCGGTGATCATTTCTTCAGTTCGGAGTAGCGGAACCTGTGCCCTTCGATCTCGTTGTTTCTGTTAGTGTTGTTGTTGCTGTTCTCGTTATCAACATCGAACTATTGTCAGGGTGAGGTCTCCGGAAGACCGAGTTGGTGGCTGGTCATTGATCGTTCTTCATATCTGGAACAAACGATCACTACCTAAAGTGCGAGTCAGTGCGTGTTGTGAGAGTGACTATGATCTTGTGGGGCTATGGAGTTCAGCCCAACACTACCTCGTGCTCGAACAACGGCCATGGCCCTACGGCGATTTCTTCCTCTCAATTGGCCCTCAACCATGCAGGTCTCATTGCCGCGGGGGCCTGCTCCGAAATGCAATTCAGTCAAGTTCTATTATCGGTAAGAATGAGTTCGGTATGGCCTTTTCGAATTCCGGAATTATGCTCTGCCAAAGGAGTTCATGCAGCTCCTCTGTTTGATGAATATCCGCGTACTCTTATGTATTCTTTGATCTCGGAGCGGCGACTTGCGAATTTCGGTGGTGTAACTACAAAGCACCTGCGGAACGCACATCTGACTGAGCTTCCATGGTACTTCGCTGTTTGCTCGCTTAAAAGATGATTTTCTTCCCGTGAGACGGTCGGCGGAGAAACTCCGCTCGCCGGGCCGAAATAGACCGAAAGCAATATTTCGCGCTGTCCCTGCTCTGACCACGTTAAAGAATTTCCTATCAGAAAATACGAGCACTGCCACAGTGGCCTCTTCGTTTTCGGGCTGCGTGCGGAGATAGGAGCAGAAGTAGACCTGTCCGAGCAGACAAACTGACCAAATTGATAGAATCTTCTTCGGTCGTAATTAACTTCTGTCGCTCCATTATTTTCTTCATAAAATCGACGAGATTTCGACGCCTTTTCTGGCCCGCTACTCTCATCCCGGTGCTGGTTCTAAAACTTCTTTTCAACGGCTCCCAAATGATGAAATCGAACTTGGACATTTTGACGGACGTTATAGTATCTCTCACGAATCATCAATGCAATGGAACGGAATCCGGATGGCGGGTTCTGAGACGATCTGAAGAAACTGCGACGGCAAGGCTGGGAGAAAGAGAACCTCAGTGTATTTCCCACTTGAGACAAACGCCGTCCTACAGGACCTCTTTTGAGCTCCGTCCTCAGACTTGGGGAATCGGGCTGAAAGTCCCCAGCTGAATGAATCCCTTTCCATCAAAATCTATTTCAGAGATTTCAAATTCTCCATTAGGATGTGATTAGAGGGATTTGGCAAGGGGCCGGGTGAGTGGAGCACGTGTAGAATTTTACTTTAGCCACGAGACAGGCTGGTGCATCCACCGCGATTTCATCCATGGGAGACATGATGATGTGCGTGAAACGCAATCGAAAAGAGTGGAACGTAGTCAGGAGACAACAAAATGAAATCTCGAAAGGTTCTCCCAATGGCTAGACCGATACGCTGTTAAGTGAGTGAACATCGATCACGCATCAACACCGTGCTCAATGAGCTTATCATCCCTGTGACAGCTTTGATGGATGGCTTCTGATTGAAAGAGACATTTCGCGTCCGTCGCTCCAATATCTTGCCTCGTCGAGAGGCTGCGCGACAAGCGTGTCATTTTGAATTTCAGGGAGCGATTTGATCTTCGAAGGTGATAGCGGCGCTCTGATACGGGAAAATCGTCAAATAAATTTCGGATGCGTGTCTCTTACCTCTCTCAGGGAAGGGGACTTTCCCCGTTTCTAGTGGTGGTCTCCATCAGAAAAGAGTTTCGTTGGTGTCGAACCACGTTCTCGATTCTCGCATTCCCCCGTTATCATCCGTTGCAGATTCGACGAGTGCAGACCCGAGTGGGAATATCCGTGACGTAGAGTTGCTTACCGTAACGGATTCCGTCCAAGAGCGGAAACGAGAGCCGACAAGTTTACAAGCTCGCCGTCCTATCTCGCAGTGAGCATAAATTCGTGTGAGTGTGAGCGGCTGTAACGGATCTTTCATGAATCATTTGTTCGCGCGCTGTCTGAGTGATCGTTGACAGAGAACATGAGGCGTCGCCCGCTGGGAGCGAGCGACGTAGTGTCTTCGTGCCCGCCGCGAAAGCAGACCGTGCTGATAACGTGCATTAAGTAGGCTACACTTCGCCAGGCATGAACCAGCACCAGGATTTCTGGAAGAAACGGTTCCTCGTGGTACGAATCCGTGCTCGGATTCCACACGAAATCCGAAGACGATCCGACCGGCTCTCGGAGTCGCTGCGGCGATTGCACTCGTTTTCACTGTCGCCCGGTTGCCTATCTAACTCAGAAAACAGACCGATTGACTGACTGATTGACTGACTGACTGATTGCTGGCTTGCTGCAAATCATGCTCACGTTCTTATATGTAATTTCGGCTTTACTACTCGTACATGACTGACGAATGACAGAAACGATCTGAAGGGATCATAATTGCTGGGGATAATGACTCCGAATCGTGTTATCTCTCTTCGGACACCAACCCGCTCTGTGCGCGGCAGTTCTTCCCTCGATGCCGTTTCGATTGCCATCTTTGCAACAGGATTGACCGCCATCTCTCCGCCGGACGGAGCAATTTCGGGGTGTCTCATGCTGCTGCTCGCAAAGAAAGCGATGATTGAATGATTCCTCTGCCTGTCGATTCGGTGCGTGCACGGATTCGATATTTTCCAAGCCACGCGTTTCCCACCTTGATTTTTCGCCGTACGGTCTTGGAGGAGTCTGAGGCGAGGGCCCGTCTGACCAAGATTTTTTTCAACGGACGAAGCCCGATTCCCTTATCGATGGGGCGTCGAAATACCTCATTGATCTAGTTTCAATCGAGAGAAGAAACATTAAAATCGTGTACTCAATTAGCAGCTTTGTAGCAGCACAAATTGATCAGTCATAACTGTTATCAATATGTTCTCGACGACTTCATGAGGGAGAATTAGGCTTCCGCCGTAAATTTGCGATTTGAAGATTCACAGGAGCTTTCTAGCTCCATTACGTACAAATTGCTGCGACGCCATTAGCTCCAACCGTTCTCGCTACCGTCGTTACTTCTGCGTGGAAACTGATTCATGCGTCACGAGCTGGCTACGTCGGAGCCATCGAGACCAGAAAATTGAAACGTCGTCAACCACGTGATATCTCGATGCAAAATATCTATCCCCTCGTTGGTGAGCTCCATCCGATCCATTTGAGTGGCGGGCCGTATACCGTATGATGATGCAGATGTCGGATCATTCCGGCCGAGTCCACGGGTTCCCTAGCTCCTCCGTGCAAGCTTCCGCTTCCCAGATCGACCTGCCAAAGCAGGTGACAAGGTGTCGTTTCGCGCCGGAGACAGGAACTCCTAGACATGATAGAGCTGGTGCTAATTGTTGCCATGATCAGAATGATCGACGCAGATCTCGTCGTCATTACGGCTTTTGTTGAATAAGAAGACAGGATACAATGGAAACACCGTTAGATTCTGAAGCAGTCAGCGAAGCAGACAGTCGGAATGACCACATAACAATTAGAACGAGCGCTTCTTCGACACGAAAGCGAGCAACCGAAGCCGACCGGGATGATGAGCCCGGTTTGCTCATCAATTGATGGTAACAAGGAGAATGCGAGAACTAGGAAGGAGGAGTATGCGATGAATGATGGAGAGTTGCGTCTAACACTAGATGGTCATCAACTTCATCATTATTGTCGCTGGGCGCTTGTTTTTGAGAATTGAAGAGAGAGCAGCAGTAGCGCGCCGTTGGGCTCGATCGTTTTAAGGGGATCTCCCGTATTACGCCAATCTTCGAGTTGAGCGGATGATGAACGAGAGCTTACACGGCGCGAAGCAAACGATGATGTCTTGAATAGACGCTGCAATAGTTGCCGCTGATTGATCACCGCGGCGCTCGTCGACTCGTTGCTTCGGCAACAAATTTTAAGGGCGTGATGTTACTATCGGGAATTCGGCCTCATGGATTACAGTGACTCCGTTGAATTATCCCAATGGCCGCGCCGGCTTCAGTTGGAAGACATTGATCGAGGATCCGAATTCTTACCCGATCGAATAACGCCTTCTCCCCTATCTGTTGCTACTTATGAGCGGAAAACTCCGTTTTTCCCTCAGATCTACTTGGAGCGAGAAAGGAGCAGGAACTACGTAAAAAGCTCCGGAGAACAGCCTGTTCTACGGATCGTTAATATTTCGTCGACAGCTTGATGTTCTCCCGTTCCGAGCTAGGCGAGGAATTCCCAAGGTCGTTTTTCGCGTCACTGTGGAGTAACACTGGACGACTTCTATAGCGATTGAGCAATTCGCAACCAACCAAGCGTTTCTCAGACTTTCCGCCTCGAAGCGAATGTTGTTCTGCCTCCCGAACCCTTCTTCTGTCTGGTGTGTCTTCTGGGCTCCAACTTCCTTAAAGACTAATTTTCGGTGTCGCGGATATCGCCGAAGGCTCTCGGAAGCTCCTGGACGACAGCAGTACCTCAATCGATTGGGACCGAGGCTCGTTTGTCCTGCAAACACTCAGGATTATACGCGGGCCGCTTGCCCTTCGGGCTTTCCCCGTTTGCGAATCGTAAGGGGTTTAGCACAGTTTCTCTCGCTCACGGAATTCTGGAAGCTCGGATCGCTGGACCATTTCATCAATATTCTTCATCTGTTCGGTCATGTGAACACAGTCGCATAAATTCTGGGGGGCTGATCTAGCGAAGATTTTCTGTCTCCCGGCTCCGCCTGGCATAGCCGCTGACCTCCGTCTGGTAGACGATGCACACAAATACGACTCTGCCGCTTCCAGACTTATTGTTGCTTTCCGCGCGAGGGCGTGATGAGCGATCGTACGTTGTGTTTGCGTTGCTCCTGCACCGAATGTCGTATGATTGGTCATCGAGGGCATCATCGAGCCTCCAATTCACTGAACCGATTTCTCTCCTCCTTGCGAATGAGATGAGATGAACCGATTTTGGGAATTGGGAAGCCACATCGTCGCGGTCCGGGCGAACAAAGTCGGGAACGATCATATCATTTATTCATTCGGTAGGGGAAAAAGCTCGAGCTCAAGAACCTGGGAAGTCAGCATAGCGCCCTGTCTGAGGGAGAATGTTTGAAAAATGTTCGAGTTCCCAGACGAGAGTGTTGCGAGGCGAAGCTGGGACCTGTGGAACGACGCAAAGAGGGCGGTGATCTATGAGAAGAATACGTCCTAGGGTGGCGAGCAGAGTTATGAGGTCTTACTCGGTGGAAAGACCCTTGTCGGCTTCACCACCATGACCTGCCGACCAGTCGGTCTGCCTGCCTACCGACCAACCGACCTTGTTGCCCGCCAGTCTCGCCAGTTTCCCAGTTCAGCTTCTTTCGGAACCGCATCCCACACACGGCGACTGAGGCCAAAAATACACTACCGTCAGCTTGAATGACCGAGCCAGTGCACAACAGTCAAACTCGGTCGCAACTGTTGCCGTTGCGTGGAGTGTGTCCCTCATATGCTCGAGTCCCGAGGCAGCCTCCTGAGTGCTCCTCGAGGACTACCGCTTCGTATTTCTCTCGATTTGGATTTCCCAAGTTAGATGGAATCTGGCATCCCCATGCAAATTCGATTTCTCCTGTTGGATGAAATCTGGTTTCGCCATGTGGGTTCGCATGTCCAGCCGATGACCACGGTGCCGATGTGGAACAAACGGAATCAGCTCCCGCAAAAGGAGTCTGATATTCGCGAAAGCCGGGACACTGCTGATCGAGACCGACAGTCTCCTCGGATAGAGGTTCTCTCATGGCTCGAGAGCAATGAGAGTACCATCCGATTTCCCGATCATTGACCATGACACACGGATATTCGTCCGCTGTAATCCGGTACCTTTGTCTTGGAGGTTGGTGACCTTTGACTGGTGGACTTTTCAAAACGAGACGCAAACTTCAGAAAACCACAACACGACTAAACGATACATCATTGTCGATAGTCGGCCACCGTGTCCGAAACCCCAGGAATCTCTCGTTGACTCACCCACACGACCGACCACAAATCGATCCGAAAACGACCGATTTTCGCCGAATGAATAAATAATTTGACCGGGTTCGCCGGTGACCGCAACTCACACAAAGCAGCAGTGGTCAAGTGAAGACTCTTGCGGGATTCAGTCATTCCGATGAGCTCGCAGCAGCAGCAGCAGCAGCAACAGTCTGATACTGGGGACCGTCGGCGTCGTCTGATGAAACTCGAAAATCGGCGGAACGAATTCGAGGAGATCGTTTTGAGCCGAGTCTTATGACCATAAATTCAGCTTAGGTCCTAAATCCTATCTGGCAAGCTCGTCCGCGATGCTGACCAGCGTGTCTCCCGGCTCGCAGCATTCCCCAGTGTCGTTTTGCCGAATCCGGTTGCTTCCCTGGATTCAACGGAGAATGACAGAGGTCCGCACGGAGGGAAGAGTTGACAACATTGTCAAGGCTCCCTAATAGCGTCCCTCATTAGCGTGATCATAATTCAAGCGCTAGAGATGATTTTGTTTGGCACAAAAATTGAGCTGGTCAGCCGCTGCCGCGTGTAAGTGCCTGTTCTATGGTAATATCCTGTCATCACCAAGAGCTGCGGCGTTCATATAATGAGCCGAAAACATCAAAAACTGGAGAGAAGTACGAGAAGAACGATTTTGCGAAGCGCCGTCTGCTGCAGGAGCGAATTTTTCTGTGAAGCCGCCTCGTGAAGCCAATATCTCGACCCGCTGAGAGATGGAACCTCCGCTCGACTCTGTCTTCTACATGATAAAAAGCGAGGGGCTGGGTAGATGCTCGCCGTTGAATACAGTGATGTTTGGTGAGGAGGACGCGCGCAAGCGAATTCGTGGACCACTTCGGGTAGTCCGCTAACCATCTGTGGAGCTCGTCGACGGCGGTCAGGTCTCGAGGGACATGAGCTCCGTGTTTACGCTTCCAGCGGACATTGTTGCATTGTTAGTTAGGCACATCTACGGATGCTGCTCTGAGTGAACGTTGCTCGAGTTCCCGAGGGACCGTATTGATGATACTCCCACGGAAGGGTCGGAGCTTCTGATGCTAGTCAAGTCGCTCGATTGTGGGCTGCTCTAAGCAAATTCGAGCGCACACACACACGAACTTGAATCGACCAACCAACTGACTCGACTTGCCTGGACTCGAAGATCGTAACGAAGACGGATGCGCTCCGATGTAGGCGGCGAGGCGCACAACCGCCAGAGATGACTGTCGAAGGCTTCGTGGATGCGCTCCGGAACAGATTAGCAAAGGGGCGGGCGTCGGGATAAAAACCGATGGAACCCATGAGAAAAGAAGAAGACAGAGATTTATGTTCCGTGTCGGCCCCGAACCACGAGGAGCCATCGCTTCAATTTCCCCAAGAGCGATTCCGATTGCGGTCGCGTTAGATTTCGGAAACCTCGATTCGACTTCGACGGGTTCCCGCCGAGACGCCGAGCTTAGCGCGAGCCGACGCGCTCGAGAACGGATAGCTCGCGCTTCATCTCTCAAAAATTAAGAACACCATCAGAGAAGTCCGCTCGAACCCGTGACGAACAAGACGAGTGTGAACTCACGCGGACAGGTCATTTGTTTCTGCACCTCGTGCAGACTGCATTCAGACACCTTATCTCAATGGTGAAGTTTGCATGTGTGCTGATAATCATCGTACCGTGCCCGTGTTACGTGTATTAAGTTGCTGCTCCGATAACATTAGCATATGACAGCGGTGCCGCCACCGCCGTAGCTGTGGCGGCACTGCCACTCCCTCCCCCCATCTCCGACTGTGGGCTTCTAGGTAGAAGTCGTCCGGGAAGAGTCGTTCAACAAATTACATCTGATCGGGTCGCGGAGGAATGAATGAATGAATAAGTGAGCGTAACTTTCCCTCCGAATCGTTCACAGGATCAGGCGCTCCCCCTCATCCAATAAGGTGTACCCACACAGAAAAGACTCGTCTCTTTCGCTCATGCGTTTGGACTGAACTCCGTTTAGGTACAGATTGGTCATGGCGGCCGCTCGCAACGCGTCGGTCCAACGATCCCTAACCGCTCCTCTGTGATCCATCGCTGGAATTTTCAGAATTCCGAGGTGTATCACATTTTGGAATGTTTCGATATCCCGAACAAGGACAGTCACCGCAGTCGATGGCTGGCTCTCCAGAACTAGAAGGAAGTTTCAAGATTCCCGAGGAAAAATCCGCTGACGTGAAGGAAGTCGTTTTTGGCAGCGGGAGGATCCAATGTGGTGGCTTGTTCGATCGGATGCGCTGAGATTCCGAGTCTCCTGATGAATATGCGTCAAAGATCCGATTCTTGTCGAAGTCCGAGACAAGGCCCGAATAAGGGACAAATCATTCGTGCCCGTTGTCCGCTTACCCCAGCGATTCCTAATTTCCCTCGACACCGCTGTCGCTCGTTCGTAATCTTATACCTTCCTTCCTTGCCGCTATCGCTGCGCTCAATGCGATAGCCATTAGTTCGGGGGAGAAACGACCGAGGAGTCGGAGGCTACCTTGACACCCTTCCCTATACAACAAAGTCATCGAGCAGGGGATGGAGACGAAGGGGGTATGTCAGCTGCCCCACGAGAGGGGCAAGAAACGGGAAACAAGGGATACCCTTCCCTTCTATTGTGTACTCTCCCGTCGCCACGCGGTTCTCAGCTCCCACAGTTTCATATAGACACTAAACCCCATTGGCTATGTAGTCTATCTAAGAGACTCTGCAATTGCTCTGTGACTTAAGCGTTACGGTTTCTGAGCAGGAAAGTGTAAGACGTGCCGCTCTCACGATATTCTGATTACACGGCTGCTGCCCAAGTGACTCGTGTGAGGGAACACTTGACACCGCCTCACGATGGTGTTCGTCTGTCGTCGACGCAAACCCCCTACGGCTGCCCAAAGGCGTCTTGCGAGACCCAAGACGGCGTCGGCATCGCAGTTCTCGGCGTACATCATTTTCGTATGTCTTTCTTAAAGGAGCCTTGTCGAAAGTTAGCTTCTAGGGAAATTTGCAATGCGTGGAAAGGATGCGAGCGATAGCACTTGTTCAGAATGATTCGATAGTTCTCAGCGTAGCCACATTATCGCGCGAGCCACACTCGTTCGGAGAGGCCGAGAAAAACACAGACCGATCAATCATAGGAGCCATAATCTGAGTGGAGTCTTCGAGTGGAGGGTTGACTACGAACGGGCAGGTCTACCTTCCTCTAGGCTAGTCCTCCGACTACTATTCGCTCTCTTCTGCAGTGGCTGCCGGTGATCACCACGCGAAGTGACAGGTTTTGATGGATGCCCGTAGCGAGCTACGAGCCATTCAGCGCGCTGCCGACATAATGCGCTCCATTCAAAGTAGTATTTCACATCTCAATGAGCCCAATCACGATCCAAGATTGGCCGCGGATACGAATCAGTTTCTCCCGCCCCGGGAAGCTCCGTGAATATGTTCGAGCGTGCAGAGTCGTCAACCGAGTAGTAAGTCAGAGAATCATTGACGCAATGCCTTGCACTTGGGGTCTGGAGAAATGGCGCATTTGAGGGTTATTCGAGTGCTGGCCTCAGGTAGACACGGGAGCTCTGCGGGTAAATGGGGTCATTGCCTCGCTCCGAAGCTCCCACGTAATGATGTCTCCCTTGCTCTTCTTGCCCCGAAGAGATGGATCCTAAGTGGCTGAAAGTACAAGTGCGCTCTATATACGCTGCTGCAGAGCTCATCCCACCTGCAGCTTCCCTGCCTCCCTTTTCTCTACTCTCAACCGGTCCTCACGGGGAAGCTATTCCGAAAAAGGAATTTCGAGTCCACCTGAATCCTCTTGGGTCCTTGTTGCGATCAAGGAGCGAGGGATGAGATTTCCATGAGGGACAACGATCCCCGGTTTAGGGGTACGGATGACAGCCGCGGAATTGAATCGGACGCACGCCACGATTCGAGCGCAAAGGAAACATACGTACATCGGCGGAACTCCTCCGGAGTGGGCTTATGCTAAAAAGTCGACTTGGGTCCGTCCAGTTCGGTGCACAGCCCGAAGGGACGACATTTGTCAAAGCGAGCGGGCGGCTTTCCCGTCTCGTCTCAAGGACGTTCGGAATTTCCTTCGGCGGAACGACGACGGAGACGACCGCGGCGGCCTCGGCAACGATTCTGGTTGCAGGGGGAGATCGTTTTTTCTCTCCCCGCAGTGAAGACCAATTCATCGGTACGCCTGTCGGTGCATTACTTCGCATTGCGGCATGCTTGTTCCCTCCTGATCATCCGAATGCCGCACTCGCATCGGCGACGATTTGCTGCTGATGCAATTTCGAGCGCCTAATCCGTATATCTGATCCGAATGAGAAAGTGGCGGCTTGGACCGTGCCGTCCAAGATTACGATTGACGCGCATGGAGCGGAATCGGCTCACGCCGCACCAGCTCGCATTATTTCGTCTTCTCGAATATGAGCTCCAAGCACGACCTTTTCCCTCGAGCCCATCGGGCCATCGACCGCAGCGTTCCGCGTTTGCCCCCCGTTCGGAAGCGATCATTCGACAGCCGAAGATAAAGATGATGACGGTGATGACATCAAATATTGACGTCTCGCCCGTCGCTCGCTTCAAATCTCGTTGACGTGCGAATCCAACAAATGACCTCACGCAGCAGAAGCGGCTCGACCGATTCTTTTCGAATTAGTTTCGCATCCTTAAATGAATTGCGCTACGAATTTTCTGTGAACATCACGATTCCGTCGCTCATAAAATGTGTGCGTGCAAACTCTGGCCGGCTAGAGGCATCCTATGACAGAGCACCAGGTGTGTTCTCCGACTGCTATAATTCTCTGTAATGACCAGGGGCCGCGTCGACCACCTTATCAAATCAGGGCGTTTTGTAATGTTCTTATCACAGGCAGCGCAGCAAGGTCAACAACATTTGGAACGCTGAATGTGGTCACTACGAATATAATGGGCCGATCTTCACCGTTACTCGACATTATTGTGAGAGATGGAACTCACAGCTTTCATTTGCGACAGAATTCCGTTCGGAACGACAAGCTACCCTCGTGTCAGCGGAAGCCGTGTAACGAGTACCGCGTCGCGACACTGTGTCCCGCTGGAATGTCCGTCGTCCCACGCCTACGTACTACGGACACGTATCACTAATCACGACCACGAATTGTTGCGCGGGATCACGAGTTTCTTCTGACGCTCTGCAAATCGACAGGCTGCTCACAGCGAGGCTTTCGTCCGTCATATTCGAGTCGAAGACTATAATTCTTGCTCCGAGACTCTCTGACGACCTCACTGTGTAGTGAAATCGGGGGCAACGGACATTGTTCCGAGGGACAATTTGTCCCAGTAGAACCGTAGCGGGTCGTCGCATCGCGCCGTCTACTATTTCAGCCGATGGTAACGCTTCGTCGATGATGCATTCCCGGCCGTTCCTCAGGTATCTACCGCGGGTGTCGATAACACCACAGTCGGAACGCTATGTGGTTTCAAACCGCTCGAACATCACCTTGTGGAACTCACCCGTCGAATCGTTCGGAATGTTTCAGCTTGAATGAACCGGTGTCGCTTGCACGCGTCAATCGACATGCTCGGAGCTTTCGAATCTTCGCTCCGTCGCAAATGGAGAAACGGGTCGAGAGTTCGAGAGTTCTTGGCGCAGTCAAAATGAACTCAATGAAGTGAAGTTTCATTTGGCCTGACGCGCTCTACCCTTGTCTCGGCAATGATGGGGATCTCAAGGCAGAATCGTTGCACAGAAAAAACCCATCTGTTTCTACGTTTGTCTGCTTGCTTGCTCGTTTGTTCGTTACTCTCACGGTTCCCGCGCCGGGTCGAAAAGGTTCGGGGCGTCCGTCGAAGGAAGCGCATGCACACCTTCAAAGTGTCTCGAAAACGTTATAATCGATCGGACAAAGATGTTCTTGCCAACAAATCGAAAGCCCAGGGGTGCCTTTGACGGTCGTGGGACGCTTGGATTTTGGCGTATTGCCTTCTCCTACTTTCCTCGGCGCTCCTCTCTCTCTCTTCGTACGTCATTGTGCCATTTATCATAGATTTCCGCAGGGCGAACTTCGGTTCAGAGTTTCGTTTCTTCCCATCTCGCTACTGAAGATCAAAATATACCCGAAGAACGGTGTTCGAACGAAAGCAAAAATCGGAATCAGCGCTCGCTCGTCTCGTGTCCGTATGCTTCTTCAGTCGACTCGTTGCTGGAAGCGGAGCCGACCCGAAAACGACGACGAGAAAAAAAAACAGGCGAAGCTCCTCCTTTAAGCAACCGTTGGAGGCACCTCGACTGGCAAGTGAGCCGTTCAGCCAACTCGCGGCTACAAGCGTTGTTGAGCGAAGCGTCCGTCCATGCTGCTTCGATTCGAAGTTCGAGATGCTGAGAAGAGGCAGCGAGAAAAATGAAGCCGCTCCTCGTTCGCTTCGACGGCCGCGGCACGGCATTATCTGGAAGGGAAAAGAACAAAAAACAGACAGACGACGGAATTGTAGCGCCAGAAACGGACGATGATCGGGTGGTCCGTTCACCGGACAGCTGGACGCTTGAACGTTCAAAATTTCATTGCCGATCAGAGCCATGAACGGGACCGAGTTGCGGAGCATGAACCCCGAATGGAGAATTAACTTCATCTGGGAGCAGATCATCTCATTAGACTCCATGAGTCCATAAGCCCTGAGCAGAGCCTCGGAGATCTCCTGGTTTCGATAAACATAAGATCTGTCAGAGATTTTTACATGGCCTAGGGCGCGACAGCTACCCTCGGTAGTAATTCTGGAGTGTGTTTTCGGGAAATGCTCAATCGCCTCTCAGATGAAGCCCTAGAGGTATCAATATTCATACGTAGCTCCGATACCCCAGGGAGTGAAGTGCCTCGCAAACACGCTCCCTCGGAACAGAGTCTTACCTATTTCATTATTTCAGTGCGGCTCCGGTGCGACTGCGGCGAGGGCACTGAATTCCGTGCTCGAAAATCTCGATGGGCACGCGGCTTCAATAGAAAGCGCGCTGCCAGCGTTGCAGTCTTCCTGCGGTCCTTTTCTGCCCACGGCATCGCTCAGTCAATTCAACATCAGTCAACTCCAGCAACTACAGCAGCTACAGCAGCTCAATGCTCAAAGCGGCAATGCCTTCCAACAACTGCACCCTATCCTCCTGCCCAGTGCCGAACAATGGGCAGATTCGGAGGCTCGGTAAGTGATCATGAATATTCTTCCTCCCCTTTCTGATAGATGGACGAACCGGTGGACGACTTGATTATTTTCACCAAAACCGACCGGGAAGTGTACGAATGCCCGGGAAGCGAGATCTTAACTCCATCATCGGTCCACGACTTTTATCCTCGAGCCAGTCTCCCTCACTCGGTTCTCCGCGAATTTTACACGGAGACGAATCTCTGAGCGGTCCTTGAATGGACATCGAGACCACTCAGAAGAATTTGCTACCCTTTCTCGCGCCATGGAATTGGCGCTTTCTGCTTCGTACCTTCTGTTACGGCGGCGCTCTCCTCTTAGAGGGCTCCGAACACCTCTTGTTCGACATCGAATGGTCGCCAGACCGGCGAGATACAGCAGTCATTCACGGGTACCCTCGAAGAGTAAGCTCTCGATCCATGAGCGGGCTTGTGACTCTGGTCGGCGCCGAAGCTCTGACTCCACTGGTTTTGGGCTGCAATGTCGCAAGCCTCGTCCAGACCAACTGGAACTCCGTGGATCCAATTCCCGTGCGGGACAGATGTCTCTTCCTGACAGTCCCGGATGGCTCTTCGTTCCCAAGTTTCACTCCGAGCATAAGCTTTCACGACGTTCACGGATATCCGTAAGTCTCACCGCTGACTGAGGTCGACATATCGCTGGGAGATTCATCTCGGTTGCCAAGCTTAGATACATACGAAGCGATAAGCCGGTCGTGTAGGGCGTGGGCCGAGGAATATTCGAAGAGATTTGAGTTTTGGAAGGAAATCGCCACGAATTCCTCTCCTCGCACGTCTCTTGGAAAGAACTGCCTAATTGAGACGTAGGGTGTTTGCGAGCCCCGGACAAAATCATACTGAAGACGATGACACCTCGCTGAGAGTGAGATGGATGATGCCTGAATGAGACTTCGCCTTTGGTGCTCTTAATGATGTTCTTGTGACCGATCGAGAAGACCGATCGGCCAACCGAACGAGCGAGCGGCAAGTCACCCGAACAACCTCAGAGTTCGAACCGTGATGATGCTTACGAACCAGGTACGCTTTCTAGCACCGGTCCGGTCTCCCGACAGAAAGAAGCGAGAGCAACCGTGAGAACATTCGGTCGTCGGTTTGGTGTCACAATGCCATCCTGCGGCATGGATGCAGCGAGCCGTCCGTCGATTCGAAAGCTCGTGTGACGGCCGACAAGCGAGAGACGAAGAAGAAGAAGATTGCATCATTAGAAGCACGCCGCTGTATCGCTCATTGAAATGGGATTCAGAAGCATACTCGAGTGATAATAACCATTTATCAGTCTGAACAACATGTTTGCTACAGTGAAGTGAACCGCCTTGCCCTTGTGATTTGGCGAAGAGGTAGCCGCCTCCACCGCTATCATCGAATGCGGATCGCGATTTTTTCTTCCGCACATGGAGATGGATGGACGGATTGATGAGCTCTAAACGCAGATCCCGTCGGGCAGAACTAGCCCATCGGCTTCTGGTCTCTCCGTGCCCTGGCTAGCTTGCCTGATTACGGCGATGGAAAGAGAGAGCCCTCGCAAACTGGTTTATCGCTATCTGAGCATCTATTAAGGGTGATTACGATGGCTATGTGGGTTTATTCTGAGGGTGTATCGTATCGCGGAGCATCGTTTCACTTTTCGAGGCCGTCACAAGATTGGAACAAAAAGTGAAAGCCACCACCCGCGGCGCAACTGTACCTCTGGCCGAGAACTACTGACTCAGAGAAAACTAAACTACTTCCCACTGATTTGGGAATTCTCTGAATTAACGTGAAGATTAATATGGGCTTTCACTTGAGAATTTCGAAGCTGACTGCGCGCACCTGATAGGCTATGGGAGTGAAAGTCTTCTTCGGAGTTCTCAGAAGCGTTCGATGCCCCGCCACGATACGAGGCTTCAGCTGGACGGGCTCCGATCCCGAACTTTCGATTTCGGTAGAGAATAATTGGGCACCGAGAATCCACCGGTCGAACGCGACGGATTCTCATTATAGTCCTTGAAGGGGGAAACCCAGATCCCGGTACGGAACGTCCGGGGAAACATGAACACAACAGCGTCGGCTTGCAGCTCCAGTGCGGAGTCGGATTCTTCGGATGAGCGGAGTTCGATAGTTGTTCTTCCTGAAGCGTTCTGATTAGCTCACTGTCAGAGCTGAATAATGTGGGTGCCATACAAGCGGGGGGAGGGGAGGGGGAACAAGTGTCGCGCGGGACCTGGGGAAAGAATGTTCGGCAAGGCTTCGGTGTCTTTAGCGGGACACGAGCGATTCCTTGATGAAGTGCGAGACGAGAGGTGAAGCCATTTATCGTCGTCGACGGCTCAGATCCTCCTCGCTTTCACCCCGTGTTCGATTACATCCATTGACTTGCCGAGACAGGGATCTTGTCAAAGAGAATGAGAATTCGGTCCGGGAAAACGGGCGAGGATTAATTTGAAAAAAGGATCTTGCGGCGACCGGAGGGAGCTCGGCTTGGCAACTGATTAACACATCCCAACACGGAGATCATTGCGTCGATTGTTCTTGTCCGTCGAAATGAATTCCCGTCCGGATTGCTTCCCATCGGTTCATTGACTCACTCAGGGTGCTCATAGTTTTTTCCTTTCTTCCGATTGACCTCGGTAGCAGTCCAGTCCCCCTCAGCTGAATCCGGGCTCCGAGTCTTTTTCGCACAAAGTGTGGTGATGTATAAAATTCCCGCTCGGGTTTTGACGCAAAAAAAAGAGTGCTGATTGAAGATTTATGCCCGGAGCTTGTAGTCTCCGTTAGCGAGGAGAACCTGTTCGTTTGCAAGTGTGCGTCTCATCCTTCGCCCCGAATGCAACCCTCGAAGCCTTTCTGCGGAGGAGTCTCGTGAGGCGAAATTCCTCCTCTCCTTACGGGGTGGTTGACTGCAGAGCTCCTCAGGGATCTGTGATTTATGTTGGCTCAAGGTGGAAGGAACAAGGAGATCCGAGGCGTCTTCCTTTCGCTAGCAGGACGATGTTGGCTTACTGCCTGAATGCTTGCTCCACTGTTCCACTCACTTGCTCCCGTTGCTTCTATATCCCCGTCTTTTTTTCACCGATCGCTCACCCTTCCGCTCCTATTTCGGTGTGACCCTAATTAGAATGAACGGAACAAATAACCCCATTTAGCGTGTACTGCGCGCACTTTCTGTTCGCTCGTATGACACGTAGCGTTGGTATCCGGGTTTTTTGTTCGCCCCTCTTAAACATAGAGGAAATTCCGACTCCGCGGATTTCAGGTCTCGCATCGAACGCCGCACCATTATCTCCTCGCTATGTTATTGCAGCTGAGCCATTTATCGTGTGTCCAGTCCTGTTTTTGTTTTGAGCAGAGAAGTTTCGCGTTGACCTCGTCTCACCTGAGAATCCCCGTCTGACCAAGAGCTACATATGATACAGCAGGTCGAGCGGAGAGGAAGCCCGATTCTGTGAAGCACGGGGATAGCGCGTCGGGATCATCTTTTACTTTCCATTCGGAGATCTCTGCTCACTGGCATGTGATCATAGAAATGGATGAAAAACCGTCGGTCTGGTCGAGAGGATTTTGTATGCGAGATTCTGCGACTCCACCCATCCCCACTGGATGGAGACTCGCTTGCTACATTCCGTTGGCTGTACCTATAGCACTGCGGGTGGCTCCGATAGAGCTGGCGGATGACACGTCGACTTGTCCGTCGCACCTAACTTAACCGGGTGCGTCGCTCACCAGCCACTCGCGAAGCGAGTTCATAACGACGTGAAATACAACATACGAACAAGTCGTGTACGGTGAGCCTTGTACTACGATATAGTTGTTTAAAGCCTCCGTAGACTGTGCGAGCTCGCATGCGAGGCCTGAACTTAGGACGCGCTGGTGATGCGGACCAATATTCTCGAGACTGCTCAATTCATATGGGTCCACTAGTCCAAAAGATTCTCCTACCTATTCAATCATATTTATTCCATTAACTTTTTCATATTCTTTCATTCGTTCATTCATCGGACATTTTCTATCTATTATGCGTGATAGGTGGAGGGAGCCAAACGATGATCCAGGGATTGATCCCGGCTCGGGATATTTTTTAGGGGATATGGCTGGAATGAACGGAATCCGCGGCTCAACCTCTTCGGTGCTCTGAGGCGGGTCAGGTGTCATGAATCTGCGAGCACACCTCGTATTCCGTGCCGGAAACACGTACCGTTGACATATTGTAGCTCATAGGACTCCGAATGGGAGTCTCCGTGTTCACTCGCTTGCTCGCCCGCTCGCTGTCCCCATTTGAGTAATGGAGTCAGGTGTATAGGGGCGAAGGGACGGCATTTCGAAGGGCTGCGAGTGGGTCGGGCTCACAATCGTGGGATCCAAGCGTGTCATTCCATGCGACTATCGAAGGCAGAGGTGGTAATTAACTTAAGACTCGATGCTGACCAAGATTAATCGCTCCCGAGCTCCGTGGCTATCCGGCGAGCCGGTCAGCAAGCCAGCTGGGCTGGCTGCTGGGTGGGTGGACGGCGCGCTGGGTATTCGTCGGTTTGATCAACTCCACCTAGTCCGTAGCCGTTACCCCAGCGCTGAATGAACGGTATTGAAACTAGAAATCCCTCTTTCTTCCTTTCAGATGTAAACCCCTGGTGTGCTTCGATTTTTTCAAGGCTAATGCCGAACACCTCGTCGGGGCCTCGGGCGGAGACGCTCTTCAGGCGCAAGCGATTCAGACCCAGAAAAGAAGCGCTATGTTCGCGAACAGCGACGTCCTCGAGCAACTGCAACTCGCAAACCACATTATCAACAATCAATCGACGCCTATCCTAGGAGTTAATTGTTCCGAGGGTCAAGTCCCAACTCTGGGCCAACACGTTCCGTCATCTCAGTGTTTCTCGTCTTTGGAGAGCCCTTCGCAGGTAGTCCCATCAGATTCTCTTCAGGGCAACGCTGCTGCACATTCGCCTTTCGCACAAACCTCAGTGGCTTCCCCGCAGTTAGCTGGAACGCCATCGCCCATTCCGGGGACCCCACAACCTGCTGGATACGAGAACGCCCCGGAAAACACCGTTTGTCTGAAGGGCAGTCTGTGCCCGGCTTCTCGGAGCATCTGCTGCTCGCAGCAGGTCGTGCGCAGCCATGGCCAGCTCCAGAGCGGTTGCGTCGCGCTCAGAGGCTCCTTCTGCTGCGAAGATATCCAATGCAGTGAGAAAAGCTGCTCGTCCATCGAATGCGGCTTGACGAATGTCGCACCAGCGGTGAACCCAACGCCGACAAATTTTTCAATCGCCGTCAGTCCCCAAACGCCCTCGGTGACGTTCGGCGGAAATTTTGTCCAATCGAACTCACCGCAGAATGGCTTCCTGGCCTCATCCGCTAGTTCATCACCAATGAATTTGAGGAGTGTTTGTGGCACCCCGACACCTTCAATTGCGTCTACGTGCTCGGAGTTATCGACGAGATCTCGCGCCGGGTCCATTTCGGCCTCTCGTAGCGAAGGCTTGGAAGAGAAGAAACAGGCCTTTGAGCATCGCTTCGATCCTGAGTCTCCGAAGGACAACAGCAGTAATATTTCGAAAAAGAAGAAGAGCAAAAGCGTCAGCGTGTCTGAGCTGTCCCCGGAAGAACTGAAAGATAAGAGATCCCGGCAGGCTCAGAAAGCTCGGATGGCAAGGTGAGTTCGTCTTCACTGCACTGGGCCTCGCCAAGCGTTTTGAGGCTTCAAATCAGCACGTGAATATAGACCGAGTCGGAACTGACGACTTGAATGACTATTGTAGGAAAAAAGAGACTCCCGAGAAACGAAAACGACGTCTAGCGAAATTGGCTGCGTACGCAGCAGAGAGACGCAGGAATGAGTCGGAGGAGGAACGCGAGAGGCGGCTGCAGGACATGCGAGAACGGCAGAAGAAACGCGTTCAACAGAAGAAGAAACTTCAACAGCAGGTAAATGGACGAAAGCCTTGCGGGACACGTTCGGTGAATGTCGACGACTGTTTGTATGCGGACATCCAGTCGGGGTAGGCTTTCAGGATACGTTACGGAGTCTCGAGCCTCTAGCCGACTGAACAGGTCGTTTCTCCGAAAACTTCGCCTCGATCGCTCTGATCCACAGACGGATGGATGTGTTATCGTTCAGGCTTGTGATCGGCTTGCTGATCATGTTGACCAATAAAAGAGGTGCGAACTCGTCCGCGGGCTCCCCGTGAACGACGGCTACTCGATTCTTCTTGTTCGTCACCACTTGAATGTTTCCCCACTCGAATGTTCTCACGAAATCGACCCAAAACCCTGCTTTATTCGCAATCATCAATCACACATTAGCCAGACTGTGATCCAATGACTTGGGCATTCCGTATCATCGAATGTTAGGAATTCCTCCGACGAATACGTCTTGCCAAAAAAAGTCTCATCGAAGAAAGACAGAGGATGGAGAATGAACCTGGCTCGTGCGCGGAAGGTGTCTCTGAAGCGGCGCCGGTCTCCGCATGGATATCCGACAGAAGCATTTGTTTGCTTCGAGCGATGCTAAAGTCCCCGGGAAACGCCGCTTTGTGCAGCGAGGGTGTCACATTCGGGATAAACGAATCAGAACGAAGCGAGTACGGAGATCCCGACGACCATATAGCCCCCGATGCGGAAACGGGGAAGCGAATGTCTTGGCCATCATGTCCGGATGTCTTCAGAGACCACAGAGCCGAGTTTCCGATAGAGAAGAACGAGCCTTCATACGGCCTCTATACGGGGCTGAATTCAGCGAGCTCTCGTTGACGACATCCGGTCGCGAAAATAGCAAGCCGAGCATAATAATTGAGCGAGGGCCCCTGTCGCAGAGTTGCCAGACGAGAGAAAGAAGACCAATTATTGCCCTGGATCAGTGATATTCGAACGTTTTTCTTCGCGGCACCCGTGAGCCGCCGAGCTCATTAGGAGCTCTCAGGGAATTTCTTGCTGTTCCCGAGGAGCTATTTTTCGGGGACATTCTGGCAGTATGGCATTCGGACGGACTGCCTGGTGTGGGATAGTTGGGCTGTTTTTGCCCATCCCAATATTATTACTTGTTATAACCTAAATAAAAATCGTTGTTTTCTGGCAGTACGAGGGGTATCTGGGCTTCCTGGAAGCCCAGAAGCGGGCGTCCAGCGCGGTACCTACTCAGGATGCCTGTGTCCGAGATAGATCTCATCTCCTTCGCTTTCGATTTTTGATCGGTGATCGTCGTGGATATTCTCATCTTGGGTGCAGAATCCTCTTGAGGAAGACACAGCCGTGCCGCCGTGAGAACTGACGTTGCTGAATGCGCTCGTCGCGACTCTTGCGAATCTCCCATTGGAGTTCCCGTCGAAATCTGTTCTTCGCATTCAACATTCACGGAGCAGCTCCGCTCGGAGCTCCAACGAGAATGTAGCATTCAACGCGAGCTAGCTCGCACGAAATCTCCTTTCGGTGATATTCACCGCCTCCGGCTCAAAATGTGCTTAAAGAGGGAAAGCGAGAGCGGCCCGATGATGATTAATGAATCCGAAAAAACTTCGAGGGCCATTGATTGATGAAGAGAACACCAAACGGAGAACAGGCTCCATCCGAGGGGGAGTAGGATCGAGCAAGAAGTTTTAGAGTAGTAGTTTCTTCTCTAGCCATTGCGTTTCTTCGCGAGGAGCTGTGCTTCGTGTGATCTCGAATCACGGTGCCTCTGCTGGAGTGGGTTCCCAATCCGGGTTGGATTCTCTGCTTGAGGGAAAGTCGTAGCACGAAAGCTGAGCTCAAATCGTTGGATGAAAACGTTACGGCTTGTGTGGCTCATAAGGTGCGCCATATCTCGCTGGGTCTCCCGTTGTGTGAAGGTACGCAGCTCGCTAAACCCATTCTCTTCCGCCGGCTTGTGGCAGTTATCAGAATAAATGGACTGGGGATCAGGTTAACCTCACGGCAAATATGAGCGGGTCGACCCGTTGGAGCCTGCTCCGTTCTCCTCTCAGCCGCGGCTGATGGTGGGCTGGAAATTGGCTCATTCCTCGTCCTTCCCACCGACGAGTTCGCCAATTCGCATGCGAGCTCGATCGGCCGACATCGGAGCTATTGCTCCCACTCGCACGTGCCCGCTGCGTGTTGAGCACGAGCAAATCCTCGAAATGCAATGGGGCGCTAGCGGACCTTCGCGCTCCCCGGATGACGTGATATACAATGTCGAAAACGTCTCTGCTCCGCCCGGATCTTGGACGACATAGTCGCCGCGATATCTATGTTACGAGCAATGCCTTTTTTATCCCGTGACTTTGTCCGGAAGGCCAGAGAGAACCGCTTGATTCGGTTACCGTGGCTTGATTCATACCGCGCGGGGACGAATGTCGTCATTTTTGCCGTCTAGGCGGGAAACACCCAGACTCGGAGTGATATCAGCGAGGGCCAAAAAATAATGCCCTTGCAGGAAGCTTGTTCCTAAGAGATAAGACCCCAAAGCCGCGACTGTAGACGGAGCAGAGTGAGGCTCCCGGAGACGTTCGGTCAGCCCCGAAGAATAACTCTCGAGAAATCGCATCTCCGTATGACGGCTCAGGATCTTACGGACTCCGGGCATCGCACTACCGACTCGCCCTCCATTCTCAGGACCGAGAAAAAAAACAGTCTTGATTAGTGCGACACTGTTTCCCGAATATCGGGACCGACCGAGCTCCACCTGCTCCGTTGTCTCGGCAGGGTCGGCGGATCGTCGAGAAGTCGGATCTAGGATCTCTGTTCATGATGCGAGGGAATGTTTTCTCTTCGGAGCACCTTATCCTGTGCTAGATGGGTCCTATTGGATTGAGAGCCCTCGGAGGGAGAGCATAGACAGACGGGGTTGTGTCTGCCCGAGATGGTGAAGATTTATTGCATTGCGGTGTCTTTGGTCTTTCTCGGATGACACCTCCCCTCGTCATCATCCTCATCTGAAGCGGTGGTGGCGACCGCATCGTCACCACACATCGAGTGAACATTAATCAAAAATTTGACCGTAACAGAAGTATGGCGACGCATCTCTCACATGGCATCCACCACGACACCACATGTTTTTAGCAGCTACGATTTCTCCGCAAATGCGCCAGTCTATCGCTCGTGGGACGAGGCAACCAGGTATTCTTCGAGAGAAAAAAACGCATCACAAACACGGAGATGTCTGTCGTTGCGCCTTCTGCACCTCGTCGAAGGCGGCCGGATGTCCTGTGCTCTTGCCGGTTATCGTCATCGCCTCCGACGGTGTCGTCGTCGAACCTTCACGGGTCAAAATCGTAATCACCCGTATGGGATCATTTATTATCCGGGTACGGCTGATTGTTTTTCAATGACACCATCGCGCCACAGAACTTACCGACATGGTTGAGCAACATCCGATACCTCATATCGCCTCGTAACGATCGATCGATTCCGGAATTCTATCCCGAATTCTAATCCAGCCCGCCTCATCAAACAGTGCCATCCGTTAGGGTTAAGGACGCTCGGTGGGGAAATGACTGACGGCTCGGGCGCCGTTCGCCGATTTCGCTCATCGATTGAAATGATTCGAGAAACTTCGTCTTGTGTCCGGCCGCGAATTCATTCTCGGTTGTGCTTTAAGGAGAAGGAGGTTAATTACGAAGGAAACGCGCACTCTGTCAGCCGACAGCAGAAGGTTAACAATGAGCTCAGAGCAAGGCTTGTCGGCGGCGCCGGCGGCGGCAGCATTTGGGCCGATGGAAGCTTCGATGAAAAAGTAAATGGATGAATGTTCACGGTGGGGTGCTCTGCGAACACCGGATCGCGGTGTGCAGAAACGAATGATTTTAGCCTTCTTTTCGGTCGGATGTCGACGGCCACGATAGGAAGACCAGAGACATTGACCATTCGCTCGAAAACGATAAAGAAGAAATCGTGTCTTGCAATCTGAGGCTCGCGTTCTTGAGAGCCCGTGGTTGAATTCGTGGTTCGATCCGAGAGCTGACGCGGATCAATGGGCCAGGCGAACAGAGACATTAGCGGATCGTGGTTCCCTTTCGTCCCTGCTAATGTCTTCCCATGTTTGTCGGTCGATCCTTCGTCTCTCGGTCGGCGTTTGAAGACATCGCCCGATGTGACCGTTGCTCCTGCCGCGTGCCACATCCACGAAAGGAGAATATAACTCATCAAAATCGCATTAGACACAACGCGCCGGATCTGAGTCTGTGTTCACGGAGGAAGCAACGAAAGGAAGAGGATTGATTGAAGGAGTCCGCTCGATCGCAAGAAGAATGGCTCAATAGCAGCAGCAGCAGCAGCAACAACAACAACATCAGAGTATTCAGAAGTTTCTCGCTGCGACAAGAGGCGGGGTTTGACGCGTTCTGAAAACGCCCAGCTGAGATCATTAGCGGATCGACAAACGATCTCTGGCCCGTCGTCAAGTCCATCTCCGACAAGTTTGATGTTTGCTTGTCTCGGTACATCAGGCTCCTTTGTGAAATTCAATACTCCGAGAACGACCGGGGGAGCAAATTGTTTTGCCCTGCTGAGAGGAATACGAAAGAAGCAAGACTCTATCGACCGCTGGAGAACAGGGCATCTGATGGTCGACTTCCCGTAAATCATTAGCCAGAAGAGAGCCGGTTCGTTTTGATATCGAAGTTCGAGGGAACTACGACTACTTGACGACGATATTCATTGATTTCGGCGCTCGCCGCTGAGACCGCTTGGCGCGGCGAAAAATCGATAGCAGTATCGATGTCGTCTCTTCTCGCCAGATCACCACAGGGAATTCTAGGTCTAGAATATTCCCTCCTCGCGTACATGTCTCCTATCGTGTTGTGATATCCAAGAACAAGTCCTAGAATATCATGTCGGGTAGAGAAAGCTTGCGGACCAGGCTCCCCAGCTCATCGTCTTTTTCCGAGTGGCGGCCTAATATGTAGGTACCTACTTCTGATGCGTGTTCCGAGAGTCACGATAGAATTTCTGATTCCAGATCGGCGGGAGACTTAACCGTAGCTCAGACACCGACGATTCCCAACGGTGCCAAAAACCGTCGGAAGACTTCGCTCTTGAAGATGCCGCAGCCGGGAGAAAAATTCCAGGGAGCGAGTCTGCCGACAAGAAGACACATTCTCCGGTCGAACGTGAGATGCCCGCACGGACCTCCAGCGTTTCTTCAACGCCGGCCGCTAGTCCGCCATTGGTGGTTCCTTCCTTGCAACAGCTGGTCACCGTATTAGCTGGGGGAGTCGGAGCTGTTGGAGGGGTGGACCCAGCTTTTACCGTGACTCAAGTTGTAGCTCAAGTGGCTCCGGGAAGTACAACGCTGAGTACAAGGGTGGCGCGTTTACGGCCAATCCTCCCGAAACCTCAGGAAACCGCTCAGACAGCTGGAGAGACGAAGGTGAGATTCGGTACTAGAGAACTAGAAGTACGATCTATGGAGCTGTATAAAAAAATGGCAGACGCCCGATCATTGAATGTAAGTAGCACAGAATGAGCAAGCTATCCAATTGGCAACTTCAACGGCTGTCCCTCGTCGCCGCGCTTCACGGATTTTGATGACAGAGGCTTATGATGTGCTTCACTGAGTCTCTTTGTCGTCGCATCCGACAACACATTTCCATTATCCGACATGCCAACAGTGCGAAATCGGCCTGAATGAATATTTGATCATGCAAATTCATACAAAGCGAAAATTCTCTTGCCTTTCCAGACAAAAGCACTGGGCCTCAAAGATATTGGTCCGGCGGCGAGAAGTCCTGGTCGAACAGCTGAAACTACACTGATGCCTCCAATGGGTAATCCACAACAGCCTCACCTCGGATATCCGACGCCGTCAACATTGAGCTCATGCTCGAGTCCTGCTCACTCTCAACTATCTGACTTCGACGTAAGTGCAATCTTCTCACTGTCCGCGCCCATAGTCATCTGCCTGGGATTCCTTCTCCTTTTGAGCCATCTTTGAGCCCTGAGAAAGCCCCGTCAACACATCAGGACATTATGACGTTGGGCAGAAGTCAACTGGAGACCATCTCCTGCTGAAGGCTCTTTGGAGCCATCGAACTGACTCCGGTTGTATCAATAATTTTAGATCCCTTCACCACTGAGCATATCAGATCGTTCCACGCCGCTGGAGTTTTCCCCGACCGGAGCTCACGACCTGGACTCACCGCGAAGCGCTTGTGGGGCAGCTAAACGGAGCCTGCCGAGACCGCAGCGCACAAATGAGTCCGCCGTGACGCACAAAGACTGCCTTGTCCCTCGAGATGCAGATTTTCCACCGAGTCGGAGCAAAACGACCTTCATGCAGGTGGACTTCCAGCAATCGCAGAACGCGTCCTCTGAATTCCTGACGGCTCCGTCCACGGCGGAATTCCCGATCGAGAGCGCTCCGACCGCATCTTCCCAGCAGCACCGAGCGCCGTCTGACGATCACGTCAACCTCGACGAGCTAGGCGTAAGTTCCTTGTTTCTTCTCGGACATATTCGCCCTCGATACTATTGAATTGACCGGAATTCCCCTCCTCACGCTAAGTGGCAGATGGCGGTCAAGGGCACAGCGCATCTAAACGTTTGTATTTCAGTACACGCCTCTGAGAGAAGTGATGTCACCCTCAGACGCAGAAGCAACCGTGAGATGCCTGCGCGAAGGATTGCAAACGCCCCCTCCCTCGGACTGCAACGAGGACACCCAGCAATTGCCCCCATCCCAGGTAAGCGGGAAACGAACGACACTCACCCACTCTCAGAACAAAGGAGCCGAACCAGCAGGAAATAACGAAACCCTCCCCTCTTCCACAGATTCTATCGTCACATCATTCTCACTCGGTGCACTCTCTGAACTTCCAACCTACATCGGGACAAATGGATCCAGCGCCTGGTTTCGAGAGCCTCTTGTGTCCAACGCCGGGTCTCGCTGACCATCACGGGAGCGCGCTTCCCGCCCACCATGACTCTCACCAATCTCAGGATCAAGCAAATATTCTGCAGAACGCAATCTTCCTCTCGCAACTCAACATGCCGTCTGAGTACGGAAACTGATTGGAAATCACCTGAACCCGGTGGAAAAATGAGTCAGCCGGATGGACTCCCCGATCGAAGTTCCTGAAAGGCTACAAACGCAACACTTACTATTGTTTCGAGTTTCTGGATATGAAGGAATCATCCATCATCGGATTGCCCGAGCGGTGCTACGAGAGCGCAGTGATACGGTGATCACGAATTTCGGCACCCATGCGTGATCGGAGATCTGATCCTGATCAAGTCCGCTTCGTCGACTTGACAGGACTTCGACATCTGTAAGGAATGATCCCGGTCGACGGTGGCGTCGCGCGATGAGAAAAATTCTACCTACGAGCGGCCGAGATGTTGTTCATCCGGCAGCATCAGCCCAGTCCCCGGGGAGGGTCCAGAGGACACAGGTCTTGGGCAACTTCCCCGAATTTAGAAGGAATTTTTACACGGATATACCCGATGAGCTCAAACCATGGGTTCGTCCGGAGATATCCATGCATCTCATGTAATTTATGTACATTTGTGGAAAAGCTGAGCACGTCAACTCTCCGTGAGCTCGCAGCTCGATGAATAAGTTTATCTTGATGTTTTCTGGGCGTCGCGCGTCATCAAACGAAGCAATACGAATGATGACACGCAGACGTGGAATTATGACGGCGGGACGAAATGTGTTCAAGTTGGATTCATGTCCCGGTATGCCATCGGAAGGAACTTTCGGCCCGGCCCTGTCGACGTTGAAACTCATATATATCACAATCTACTTAGGCTTAATCCTCCTAGCCACATAATTCACTCAGCGGTAGAGATCGGATCGACCCTCACTGGATCGACACATTGTATGTGGGGCCGATTCGTATGGAAACTCGCAACTGCATCCGAAAGAGCATAGTGACCTCCGATCATGGCCAGGCTCCCATGTGTAATGACTCACGACTTATGACCCATGAAACATGGAAGACTGTCCCGTACTACATTTTCTCATGTCGAATCTATCTGTAGCGACGCTGGTTCTTCTGATATAGCGTGAGATTTTGACTGAGTGAGAGGGCAACGTAAATCGGCGAATTTCGATGATTGTGGGGGTCTCGCGAAATACTTTGTACAATACAAGCCCCTCACTAGTCGCCATGTGATAAACTCTCGTCGAATGAGCAACTTCTAGTAAGAGCCGTACTGCCTGAGGAATCAGTGAAAGCGTCCGCTTCGAGGAGGTCGAGCAATACAGCGCCTCGCGGAGCAGAACTCTCGCTGATCATTGCAGCAGCGATCATGAAAAACTTTACACCTAGTATCATTTGCAATCTGTACATAACAACTAAGGAAACGTATAATTATCAGCATCGTATTATATCATCGGAATAACAACTTCGGTACTGGGATGATTATCGAGATTCTCGTATAGAGGTCTCCCCCTCTAGTCAATGCGGTAATCAGCTTGATCGAGTGTCGGCGAGCGCGGCCCTCCATGATTCCCCTTCGCTTCGATGAGTTTCCGGAGCCATCTCTCAGCGCAGCCGGAAATCATGGGACTTTCGGCGTTGGCAAATAATATATGAGTTCTGACCTATGGGCCTCATGGGGATTTACATTCTCTGACGATTATTATTATCATTATATCTGGACATCGAACGGTCCACGAAGAGAGAAATAGGGTGCCTAAGGGCAGGGTATCCGAGGTTTAATTTGGAATTATTCCGATGTGTCTCATTTTCATCCGGCCGTGTGACAAGCGGTCCGTGGGAAGTGAAAACAATGGTGATTCGATTCGAGCAAGCCCGAATTAGAGAAATTGATATCTGGCTCTGGGACGGGACTCCTCAAACTGCTGGGATCCATGTAGCCCACTGAACCCCTTGTCTGATAGGTTGACAACTCCGCTTTCATCCTGCTTACTCTCATCGGAATTGTGAGAAGCTCCAGTAGAATGAGTAGTGTGCCGGAGAATTTCTGGGTACAAGGAACGCAATACTAATTGTGAGTCGAGGTTTCAAGCTCTTCCACGGAATCGTGTTATTTCGAGGCTCGGTCATACAAGACTGCCTCCATGGATTCCTTGACATGAGAATTCATCGCATTGATTATAACTTCAATGCAGAATAACTAAAAGAGATCTCTCTCGCACTCAACGTCCAGAACAGAGCCACCGCCGTTCAATACTCAAAGTTGGAATCGCTCCCATCCTAAAGATGTTGTTGTGTATAGGCTCCTAAACTCTCATTGCTTTCCGGGAGATGAGTTTTTAGTATGAGGATTTATGAAACCGATACTCCGTGATATGAATCCTGGGGAACGCACTGTCGAGGGCGGTTCGCACGGCGATCTCATCAGCTAAGGTGCGATGCAATGTATAATGAAGGAAATAAAACAGAATCTACATTTTCCTAACATCCGCTAAGGATTCTCTTTTATTAGACTCGTCCGCCGTAGAAGAGCTGCAGTACGAGAATGTTCCGGGAGCAGCTCAAAGCTCGCTCACCGCTCCGATGCCTCTTCCTGTCTTATCCGAACGAGCACTCCAAGCATTGATCAAAGAATCATATTTTCCCATGATCATTGCCTAAGTTGAGAGGGTTTCGCGAGAGGCCACGGCAGCTCAGGGAATCCGGATACGGAACACGGGGCTCGCTCCTGAGCTGAGGTCCGATGGACTGCAAATATTCAGTTGTCCAGCAATCGCCAGGGAGACCATCACGCGAAATGGATGTAGTCCTGTCCTTCTTCGAGATGCAGACTCGCGAGATTCTCCTCAAGGCCGCCACCGGTCAAGTCGATCTTCACGCAGATTACGAGAGGTGCTTTTGCGTGTGAGAAGTGAATGATCGGTATCCGAGGTTTCGGTGTAGTGGCCGATTCCTCGAAAATATATATGCCCTTCGATATCTTCTTGGCGTCCACATCGCAGAAAGCGACAACCTTCGCCACAAAACAAAAATCAGCGATCAGCAGGTGCCCTCGCAATCGGTCACCATCCTTGCTCAAGTCGTTCAGCGATCTCACCTTTCTCCGGTTTTCGTCGTTCAAGGTCCGGTAGAATCTCCGACCTTGTTTCCCAGCATTCCATATCGTGAAGGATGACCATTTCGACAATACTTTCTGCTGTAGACGCTGCAAACGTATGTTCCAAATCGTTTCCTCGAGAATCGAGAAGGTCGTGGCATGCTGGAAGGGCCGACCTATTAACTACGCCAACGTTACGAGTAGTACTTGTCGGACGAGAATCCACGGAATGTCAACCAATCCCTGAATACCTTACCGGATGATATCTGTACATCAGAAGGTCCTCATCAACTCGAACGATCCTGCCTCCGAGATCGAGGTGACGATAGAAGAAAATGAGATCCTCAGGTGTCCCACGGCCGGCTTCCGAAAATGCGCCGACAGCCTCATAAGTCTCGCGCGAGCAAAACCATGTGGGCATGATCACGGTCGGTCCATGTGAGGTGTAAATCTGTGGACACCGCGGGGTCTCGTTTCTGATGACGAAATTCTAATGCACTTCGCGTGGACTGAGAGTGGATCCAGCTCCGTTTCCAAGTCCTACCTGGGTCTCTAGCGCCGCAGCCGGCAAATCATTGGCCCATCGAGAGTATCGGACTGTTGAATCTGGGGGTTCCCGATGGAAACGAGACCCGACAATGGCCCTGGGATTCTCCTGCGCCGCGCAGAGCTGAGCCGCCAATCTCCGCAGCAACATTTCATCATCGGCATCTAAGAAGCATAGATATCTCCCCGAGCACTGCTCGATGGCCCTGTTCTTCGCATAACTTGGAGAGAAGAATATTGCGATGAGTTCCCGGAGGACCAGTCTCTGCGGGAGCGAGTTCCTACGCGGAATTTCCCCCTCCATATTCGCAACTGCTTACCCACAACCTCTAGGCGGTCCGGACTCCGACCCCGAGATCAATTTGATCCCAGCCCTTTCTAGGGGCACTTTCTGGCTCTCGATCAGCGAGGCCGACGCATCGGTGCTCCCATCGTTCCATACTGAAACTTCAACCTAGACCAGCGCTCGTTGGAAATGTGATGAAGGAGAATCGCGAAAATTCGATAAAAAAGCCACCTCGAGCTCCTAACGCAACTTGAGCGTTCGAATCACGTCGCGCACGCACCTCTCGCAGGGGGAAATCTTGATTCAGGATGGAGTCGAAACACTGATTGAGGAATTTCTCTCCATTGTGCACCGGGACAATTATGGATATTAAACGTTGTCCCTGTCCGGGTTCCGTTGCCTGCAACAAATGCTCTTAGGATCTGCGGAGGGCAGAGGGGAGTGTTTCAGGAGTCTCGAACGGGGTCGAGCCCCGCGTCTTTCCATTGATTTAGAGCTCTGATCAGATCCCCGGAAGCGGAGTTCCTTGTCGGAGGAAGAATCCTCGGGGTAGAAACGATTGTGTTGTTTATTATTGGAAATAACATATCCTTGCTATCCTTGTTGTCTTCTTGTACATTCGAGATTTTCGGTTCACTATCAAGGCATGACATGTTTCATGACTTCGACCTCACTATCGTGGGCGAGAGCAGTCGAACACTCGGAAGTCAGAATAACACAGGATCATCGAATCGAGAGCTACGAATAGTTCTCCGTTTGTCGACCAACGGAATATGTCAAGTGATGGCCGGAGACAAACCTTTTCAGACTCGTCACCCATTTCGTGAGCAGTTCGGAGGATGTCAACAATCGCTCGTGTTGCGGCGCCACATGCCGTATTTGTTATTCTATTCGAAAAAGCCGCCGAAAAAGTACGCGCGCTCTTCAAAGCGCTCCGACTACCATCCATCGTTTCCACTCGGAAAAATTCCGTGTTTCCTGCCTGGGGAGTAGCTGTCGGGAAGTTCTCCGAGTGAGGGACTTCCACGCTCATTCTATACGTACTTCGTTGATCTGCTCTATTTGCCCGATGAAGAGAATGTATCATCATCGTAGGCTCGTTCGGAGTGTAATTCCTAAGCTAGACTATGAGTTGGTTGTCGCTCTCTCTGTAGATTCTAACTATCTGTCGTCATGGTGGTTCCCTCAGATGTTCGGAATCGTAGAGTCTCGTAATTCAGGGTGTCATGATGACTCGGCATGGGGGTTTGCGCTGATTTCTTCAGGGATGTCTGTAGGGAAGCCGTTCGTGAGGCTCCGTTGAAGAGGCATTCACCTCAGCCTGCCAATGATTTGCCGCGGATTGAGTGATTGAAGTGCCGGGATCGTTTATGGTGAAGTATTCTGTGGTCGCTTCTCCATACCCTATCCGAGACTGCATTCTATCAATTTTCCCCCTGCTATAATTAAACGACGGAGCTTCGCGTATTGCGAGGGGAGTGAAGTAAAGTCGATGCACGGGTTTTCGAAGGGGACACTGTCTCGAGTCGACTGCGTAGGTGGGAGACTTCCGCCGCAGAGATCGCCAGCGTATTATAAATGCTTTATACGCACCCTTGCATACGACGAATCTACGTCAGACTTCCTGTTGATGGCGACTCATTGACAGAAGTCGTGGTGAAATAAGTTCTCATTTTCACAACTAGCTGAGTGGAGGACCATCTTTGAGTGGTCACTCAAATGACTCCCTCTCACTGGACGTATGCATGATCATACTCCGATTCATATACGGTGAAACTGATGCACCGAGAAACCTAGTAAGCGGGACACTAACGGGTTTCAGTCTTTCATCGACAGTATTTCAGCTCAGTGGATGACAACCCTGTATGCCAGAAAATTTCGCTTAGATCCTCCGCCTTCCGGACTGGAATCGAGTGCCATCTCACGTAGTCGGGGCCTTTCCTATTTTGAGCTTGCCCGAGATCCAGGTCAAGTTATGTTTCTTTTTTCGTGAGGATTGATCTCGTGATCTGCCATGGAGGAAACATTCGACGTTGTATGTGTTCTCTGATTACGATTATCCGTACGTGTATGGGCAACTGAACCAAGGATACCGGAAGTATGTCGACAGAAAAAGAGGAGAACGAAATGAATAAATCAGTACTCATCACGGAGGCGAAGACGTCATCTACGTAAGTTGTGAGTAAGTTTCAATATTATAGACGAAGGAGGAGTTTTACGCGCGACGGGCATCCGATCCGAGGTACCAAGGATCAGCTGATTCGAGGTTTCGACCCGGAGCGAATCCACAAACTTCCAGACATTTCGTCACTTCCATCCCATTAGACTCGGTCGAGTCGTGGAGGGAAAAATGATAAGCTTGAAAGTTAGATTCCGGTGTTCAGAATGAAAATTTATTTCCACCTCTGTTGTCCCACATTTTCTCAATGGTCTGCTCTGCTGCTTCTGGTGTGCGATAAAAGGTGAAACAACTGTCTTTTCGGATGTTTGATAATATAGGTAGGTGTTCATTTCTCAACATATTTCCTATTTTCCCAACCACCCGAAACCCCGGGTTCGGCGCTCTCGCCTGATTCTGCCTTGTATTTCAATTTTTTCCTCCGGTCCTACATCCCTGTCTATTGTAAACTCCGTTGACGTGTTCTCGTCGAATCCCTCAGCGACGGTCTACGGAAAATTGGATGATCCATTCTTTTTTAGTTTCGTCTGCTTCATGCGATGAATGCCGCTTCGTTTATTCCGCACGTGTGTATCAAAGTTTGGATGACAAAGGAAAAAAGAGAAATTAGGCAAACAGTCAACCAACCAATCAATCATCATTCAAACGACCGTTCAACCAACAAAGCGTTCGTATTTGAGGGGGGAATCATGACTTTGTAAGCTATCGCAGTCCCGAGACAAAGGGAGGTAATAGAACTAAATTAAACGTCCGTTCATTCAATTCCGATTCCGACGCCGTTTTATGCTTGTTTACCATTCTCGCTCCATATTGTTGTTGTCGCAGCTGCTATTCTGGTTTTTGTTTCCTTCCTCGTGTTGGATCGAAATAAAACGATAATTTCTCAGTCCCCTTTTTCGTTCAAGCTGATGATGATGGCATCACGATGATCCCCTGCACGACTGCACGCATCACTTGGAATCATTTCAAGCCTACTTGCAGAAGTGTCTTGGTAAGTTTCCTATTTTCTTCCGGGAGCTGGCTTGTTGTTTGCCGAGCCGGCCAATGAGAATTTCTTTTTGTCTGCCGGCTTGAGGATCTGGAAGGAGCACATCAGCGTTTCGTCCACACTCATCATGGCCCCAGCATTGTCGAATTCTCCGCAGTAGTTCGGCGCTGAGAACAGGGTGACCAGTTGACGTTTGGCGAAGAATTCGTAACCGTCCTCTACCACTTGGTGAGCTCGGCACACAAGATCGAGATCCTGTTTGTGCAGGAATTTGGCTACGACGTCTGAACCGAATGTGAATGACACGCCTCGGTCGTTTTCACCCCAGCCCATGATATCCTTGTCTGGATCCGACCATAGCAGGTCGCAAAGCAGGCCTTGATCAGGCACATCGGTGGGTCTCATAATTCGGCGGATCTGCTCCATGCTTTGCAGATCGGGGGAAAGACCTCCATGGCAGCAGAAAATCTTCTCATCAACAATCGCTGCCACTGGTAAGCAGTTGAAGCAGTCCGTGAATGTTTTCCACAGCTTGACGTTGTATCTAGAACGACGAGAAAGTTGAGCATCTCTTGCAAGTATGAAACACTGGCAGTGGATCAAGTTCGATCTGCATTTGATTAGGCGTCTAGTCTCAGTCAGCTAGAATCCCAGGCTGCCTGAGGATAGATGCTCGGGACAAAAAATCGTTCGTCTCCTCAAAAGCTGATCGTAGCAAATCTCACCTCCTCTTGCACTCGTCGTAGAATCCGTAGATACGGTTGATTGAGGCGCACTCGTGGTTTCCTCGCAGGAGGAAGAAGTTTTCTGGGTACTTGATTTTGTACGCCAGGAGAAGACAAATCACCTCAAGACTGTGCTTTCCACGATCAACGTAGTCTCCTGCAAGAGCGGAAAGTTCGAGTCAGAACACCTAGAGCCACGATTGGTGTCGCGTCGCTGCGGTCAGCTCACACAAAGCGTCGGTTTTAAGTATCGCACTCATCTGGCTCCGTTCAGAAATGGTAACGCTCTCCGATGGCGATCCCATTCCAGAACGTCGTCGAAGCTGGAAGCTTCTGCTTAAATCTTGGGCGCTCCGAATTGACGCAACTCGATATGGCAAGCACTATATTCAGAAGGTCAATCCGGTACGGAATTCGGATGTGTCTGAACGATTACGCACACGCAAAATGATCCGCTCCTCCCCGGAGCCATAGAGGGAGCTGTGTAATTCGGGGAAATTCAATCTGTGACTTGGGGACAGACGGCCATCTCTACTCGAGGAGAACCTGGCTACTGTTCCCAAAGATTCCAGGATCGGTTCCGCTACGATAATTGAAATTTCTCCACGTGGGGTTAGGCCTCACGACGTCGTTGATCGAAGCGTGCCATACAATAGGATGCGTGTAGGACGCTGGACCAGATAGGTCAGCAGTGCTGTCGCACTAATGAACTGGTTCCGCTCCGACTGAAGGCGTCGCTTCAAGTGTGGCGCGATCCACCAACGCCGCCGTTTTGTTCTGTGGCATCTTCACAAGACTAGAAGCGAAACTGAATGAATGATATCTCGATGTCGACCGAATGGACCGCAACTATTCGCGCGGTGATAATATGTCGACCCCTTCATCCTATGGGACGCCTGTTCGCGCTGGACATCTCACAGCCATCGAAAAAATCCAACTAGCTATTGGCATCGGAGACGTATGGTGACGAGGACTTATTGTGGTGCTTACCGAGAAACAGATAGTTGGACTCTGGAGGGAAGCCTCCATATTCGAAGAGCCTCAAGAGGTCGTAATATTGGCCGTGTACGTCGCCGCAGATCTTCAGAGGAGCTTCGAGTTCGAGCAGAATTGGCTGCGACAAGAATACCTCTCGCGAGCGGAGGCAGAGTCCACGAACCTGGAATGAGGAGACGATCAGAAATCTGGAATAATGTCAAGCATGTGGAGTTCGAGCGACTGGGGAAACGGAGATGTCGTCCCTGGAGGAACGACATCGCGGATGGCCCGTGCCAAGAACTTTGAAATGATTGCTCCCTGTCCGGAGGCTTGATATAATATACATGAAATAATATATTATACATGTTAGCTCCGAGATGTTCATCCATCCATTCCAATAAAAACACCCTCAGAATCCATACTAGAATGGGGTATACGAGCGATAAATTTTGAGCGGTACGAAATTCTTCAGATGGCGAGACTGCTACCGCGGTGCAGCAGAGGCCCTTCCCGACCCCAAAAAAAAGTATGGAAATCACGTTCGTCTGCGTTCTAGATCGATATGCATCAGACGGCAACTATTGTGGCGATGCTGAGACATTGGCATGATTCGAATCAGACCCGATGATATGTCGTCTAAGCCTTTGGGTGTATTTTTAGCAGCTCGAGAAACTTATCCGAGGCCGAGGCTCGAGAGAAGCGCAGATTCGAATAATTTCCCTATGCATCAGTCGAGGAGCTCGAACGATGCTTCACCCCTCGCTTACACGGGCGGAACCTGTTCTCGCTATTTTTCATTAACGAAACTCAGACGCTCATCAGGGGAGTTCATCTTGAGGTTACGGGGAGACACTTCTCGACACCCATCAAGTCGTGGAGATTGAAAAACGTCGCCGGAACAAAGTGATCCCGAGTCACGTGTTATCGGCGCAGTTTTTCATACTTATCAGATTTTCCGTTATCAAGCTTTGGTTGCTTTCATCGTCAGTGGCCGTCGGTTCGAGCGTGCAGCAGATGAATGCAGAATCTCAGCCCCATAGCTCGTTGATCTCACGCCGATATGAGTGGGAATTAATTGATTGAAGGAGCCCGACGAGACGCGGACTCTCCTACTCGAGGTTTGTACGTCATAATAGAGTCAAGAGGGTCACGAGGAGACAGGGGAAATATCAAGAATGACGACGATAACACCCGGTTTATGAGTACAGGTTCGGTTTCATCTGAGCAGAAATGACATTCACCGCGTCTGACGCATTCTGTCTAACTCGCTGCGCGTAGCGAAGCCGTGCCAGCAGAACAACAAGTGCTCCACGGTTAACATTGCTGCTGAGGAGATGGAACACCAACCAAAATGTTGTTGTAAAATATATTAATATATGTGTAAATTCACAAACTATCCGTTTTACAAGCGAAAGACGACTGTAAACTCGACGAAACTCTAGTCAATGACTGTTCTTCCCGATTTGAAGCGTCTCGTGTGATTCTGCTTAGAAATTCATGTTTTCAATGGGCATGCTTCACTCGCGGATAGAAAGACGATCCTCATGGCCGAGCCTCGCAGCGCCGATGAGAAAAAAAATCCTCTCTTGAGCGTCCTTTGAAGTGACACAGTGGAATGAATCAAGGTCGTACTCGGAGGCGAATACGAATATAGACTGAGAGGCTTGGTACAGGAGTACTGGAATTGGACGTTGTTTTCCGCTGCTTCTGCGCCCCTGTTGTCATTAGCGACTGTCCGGAAACTCGTGAGCGCTCACACGAAAACTCAGTACTACCAGAATGAAGTGTCTTCCTCCCCAATATATGACGCTCCACCCGTCAAGCCGGAGACGACGATGTACCGTGGGAACATTTTCCACCAGCCCTGGCACTAATTCGAGAGTAGGAAGCATACAGTCACTAAGAAGCGAGATACCTTGACAGAGGAGACATTCGGACTAGGAGCATAGACGTCGGGAGAATTAGAAAAACCGAATGACGAACGCCCGCTTCGAATATGAGAGAAATCAGGCGAGCAGAGCTGGTCAATTTTCGAGCCTCCAGGTCTGAGAGGCGGGTTGCTCTTGTTCAATGTACCTATTCTCGGCATGTACAATAGTGACGAGAGATGAGGAACTAGTTTATTCATCTTCCAGAGAACGCACATCCGTAGCTTTTGTAGCCGAGAATCCGAATTAGAATACCGTGGTCGACGGTAAGCACTGTCTGTGTTCACCGGTAGACTCAAACGTCCGAAATCAATCAAGCTTCTCTCTGTCCCTGCAAACCATGCTCGCCCAAGGACGAGCCGCTACAATAACTCAAATGGTCGTTACTCTGACGAGCGTACACAACAGCGAACAACTCAAATAGAACAGGTTCCGAAAGTAGGCTGCCCCCGCTCGTAGTCGAGTGCTACCGAACACCGTACGGTGACCGCGGGAAAACTCCGCTTTCAACTTCGTTCCTCACGTTGTCAGTTGAGAATTCCCCAAGCATTTCCGTCCCCCAACCCTAATGACGCGGTACGCGGTAGAAATCAACTTCGCAAATCCGAATAACCCATCATTCGGGTTGAATTCCCCCATCGGTCTCATGTGCGGAGGCATCATTTAGTACGGGGCGAGGCCTAGCGACGCCGGTGGCGATGGCGGAAGAAGGCTTACCTCGGCCTCGGACAGCTGGACGTTCTTGCCAGGCTTGGTGCCTCTGACCTCGAGGAGTCGGGCCAAAATCGAGTCTACGTTCAGACGGTCGCCGTCACTCATTGTGGCTCAATTTAGATGAAGTTCACTAATTTGCACCCTGGTGTTCGTTTACACCACCACCGACCACCACCGCCAGCACCAATAGTAGCAGCACGGCACAAGCTCCGCTGCTGCTGGCCTACGGCTCTCGAAATTATACACACACACACGCCACAAGCCTCGGTAGTTATAGGAGGCTTTGTGCGTCGTCGTGCGGCTAAAAGCTAGTTTCTTCGACAATAACGCCGCAGCCCGTTGCTGATGCTCGTTAGAACAATGTACAAAACACCGACAATTTGTTCAATGAACCAACGACCACGGAGCAACACCTATGACGACGACGATCACTGTTCGTATTCGCTCGGCGCCATGTTTGATTCCACCGACCCAACAACGACCGACCGCCCGCCCTCTGAATACCGCCAAAGTCGGCGGCCTCCTCGCGCCCTCCTCGCTCAGCGCATGAGGGAATTTCGAAAGCCAAGCAGGCGCTGACCACGGTTTTCGAAGTTGCGCAGCATCATCGTGAGTCACAAACGCAGGAAGCTTAACCGGAGAGGAAGGGGCTGGGTACGACCATGTTCAAAGTTTCCCCGCCGAGCCCCGAAGATGAATCTTTCGAATATTCGGTCAATGAGGAGGGGATGTCCAGGGCTCAGCAGGGTTCGCGGAGCGGAGGCTTCGGACGAGACATCGATACCAACTTAGGTCTATCGGCTGAGGACTGAGGAACCACGAGTAGAACGCATGCTTCGATGCGGGTCTCCACTAACATAAGTGAATTCCGTCTCCAATGCACGAGGGCCTGGAAGGATGCGCGGATGGAACCCAGTCGCTGTTCAGAATTTCCGGAGAGACCGCTAGTCTCAGTCAATTGCCGCCGTATTCTTGCATCGGGATTCAGGAGCGCTGCGCCGCGGGAGATGACAGTTTTTCCTTAAGAGACGGGATATCCTTACCCGGGAAGGAAGCTTTTCGCTGGTCCCTGTTGAGAAAAAATGAGTGACTGAGCGCAAAAAGGCCCAGAGACCTCTGCGCCAAGAATTTAATGAGAGGAGAGACGGGCGGTTGTGGCGGAGAAGGAGGAGAAGTAACGAGCTCAATGAAGATAGGTATATAGAACACCACGGTTTTCTTTACGATCCGAAGGGCGCTCCTAGCCACCTCGGGGAATGTCTTGTCGTCCGTGATATCGTCCTCGTGGGGAAGCCAGGAATACATCTTCCCCCAAACCCTCCCGGGTTGGTCATCGCCAGTGGAGCTGCCAGATACCACGCGGTTTTGATTGAGGTGAGTCTTCGAGAGGGCGCCGCCGGCGCAATTCCATCCGGAAGCACATTCGTCGCTACGCCTCCGACTTCTTTCAGTACTCCGGCAAGTGCGCTCCACGACAGAATGCAGAAGTGAAGAATTGATCAGAGCGGTGTTCGTTGGTCCATGACATTCAGACATCGTTGATCCCCAGAGAAAGGTCAGTTCTTCGCATCCGGATGAATCTCGGCGGAAAGAATGCTGTCGCAAATCTATAGAGAAACATATCACGATTTTGAAGCAACCGTGTAGGACCGAGCTTCCGAGTCGGTACGCCGTAGGCTCGACGGTGCGTGCGAACCGGGTCAGCGCTCGAGCTCCTGTTATCGCCTAGGAGCAGGGGTGAGACTCGCGACGTCAAGAACTGCATCGGCAGGAGAGTGACGATGATGATCATCTGCATCCCGACTTCCACAGCGATCACACAACCAGAGGAAGTCCTCCGAGTAACTGTTCGCTCATACTCCTCGATACGCAATTCTGTAGCTGGCTACAATTGCGTTCTCTACGTATTCCTCTGGAAATGATAACAACGAAATACGTGCGTTTGACAGATCTTCGGTGCAGAGAAGAGTCAAAATCGCTCTGTTCCTCCCGGGGTCAGGGAACCCGGATTACGAGCAGGACGCGACGGGAAGACGCCAGTGAAACTTGTCGCCCCCCTTGTATCTTGAGGATCGATCGAATTGGCGAAGACTATTCCTCGCTGATGAGGAAGCGATCGGGAGCTTCTCTTGCGAGAAGCTTGGCGTGTAACTCCAGGTCTCGCGAAGAAGCTCATATCCTCGATGGTTGGTACAAGCTACCGAGGCACATCCGGCAGGAACAGGAAGGAACAAGCGAGGACGTGCGGGAATAAACGGGAATGAGCAGGATTCGCATGGGGGAGCAGGAATAAGCGGGAATCAGCAGCAATGAGCATCTCTCCATCCGGAACTCTTTGATCGGACGGCTTGCGGGCCACCCAACGCTCGGAACCGCAAAGGGTAGGGATTCCCGACGCATCGCAGGTACCGAACGATAGCAGCGATCTCTAGTTCCTATAGGACGAGTTCTACCTCGAGGCGGCCCTGGATCGGAGCCCACAGTGGAAGTGGCTCGCTCCCCGTTCATGATTTCCGACTGTAGGTCGGAGCCTAAACTGGGCTGGCTGTGAGCACCTCTAGTGATCCCCGTCTATGGCCATCGCGTTGTAGGAAACAGGCCTGGACGGAGGTGCATCGAGCTGGAACGACGAGGTGCCGGCGCCGCTTTGGATGATATGGAACTTGGTATCCCTCCATCAGGCTCATGTCGTCTGGCAATTGGTCGATCGTTGCGATTCGCGACTTTGCAAGGTAGGCACATCTCGCCGGCTCCTTTTTTTTGTTGGGGAATACTGCCACAGGATCGCTCAAACAGTCAGCTCGAGGTATGAATCTTTTCAGGTCCCCATATGTAGCGAATTCCATCACGAAATAGAGACTCGCGCAATTTCGATAAACTTAAGCCAGTCCGACAGTGAAGTCGCTCGACAACCCATTGAATTCTCTTCTCGGGGATTTCCTGTCTTTGCAGCTTTGGATCGTTCTTGCAAGCGAACTCCTCTAGCTGGACGCAAAACCTTGCACACGCTCCCAGAAGTACCCTCATGAAGCCTTTGACAACGAAACGAATAGATTCTCGCGGGCACGAATTCGCTTCGAATCTTCGATCGAATTTCGTCCTCGCTTCCCTGAAATGCGTAATATACGTCCTCTGATCTAGAAATTCAGCAGTGTTCGAGGTCCCCGACCGTTCAATCGGTCTAGATTTCCCGAGAGTTCGGACTTGTCCCCAGTAAGTGTGCTTACTACACCTAGGTAGTTCTGGGAGGCGACAGCCCATCGTCGTTCTCCTTCGCCGGAACCAGGCGCGTGCCCTGAGCGACCGTCGTGACGCTTGTCGGTGTCCAGCGAAGTCGATTGACCAGTAAGTCTTTCAAGGACAATGGCAATTCATCTCGTGAGGATGGTCGAACGCGGACGGCAATCGATGTACGTATTCGTCATGGAGAGGAAGGTGGGAGCGACCCCTCCCTCTCATAAAAGGCGGCCTACTGAACATCCATTACTGATTCGAAGAATAGCTGACACTCTTCAGACGGAACAGGATTTCCGTATTCGTCGGCCCGCATGCATAGAAATTGTGGCGTGTTTCAGATGATTGGACATCGTTCGATAAGATATACGCAATTCAAAGGGCCTGGTCTCCCCCTCAGATCTCTACTACCCCATCCGATCCGTACGATCCATTGACCATAACATCAGAGACTTCCTGGGTTCATTCCGAGAACCTCACCTGGAGCAATTTCCTGTCTAGTAAATGGAGCATGTGTATTTGAAAGAATGTGAATTAGCCCTAAGCTCGCTGATATCCGGTGTTGCGAGCTCCGTGGAATCGAACATCGGCCGGGGAAAACCGCCGATATTGGTTCCCGGACAAGCATCGAGGAGTGAGATCAGGCCGTTGTCTCGGAAACGAGAAAGGCCATTCCGAGAGGTCACACCGCAGGAAGATACAGCGCAACCAAATGAATTTGGAAGGATGTGAGAAACCAAATTGTTCTCTCCCCGAGATCTCGATGTCTCCTCAGAGAGACCGACGATTTGATTCTTCATCTGCATCTGTTTCCGACATTTCTACGATTCGCTCACTCAGCTCCCACCGAAAGATAATCCGCAGAATGGCTTTCGCGCCTTTCTATTCTCACCGTCGGCGAGTCACCATAGCCGGGGACTTCACCCTTGAAAAGGGAAAACCCTGAAGTATTGAGCATATCGAGGGCGATGCCTCATGATCCCCCGCGGAGCTGCCCTATGAGCCCCGGAATATGAACGCCCCACATCGAGATTCGGCACCTGGAGAAATCTGCCGTAACAACATATGCTGCTAACTTTTCTGTATTTAAGGATTTTTCAAGCCCCACGCTCTCTCTCTACGCTGCAGGGTATCTCTCCTCTAGTATGATTCGGTGACGCTTGTACTATTACAAATGTGTGTTTAGGTGCATATCTGCCCTCAGCCACAAGATTCCGTTCTCGCTCTGGCTCCCTCCTTCCGTGCTCTCGCGTACCGCGCCGCGGATCGCTCCCTACTTAGGCATCAAAAGCTGTCGAAATAATTCATCGGCTTGTCGGGGTCTATGTCGGGGAGAACATCGAGCTCGGTGGTCGCCTCATACGGCACGGGAGGCAAATTGACTTGAAACCGGACCAGCTTGCGATGAATCGCCATGAAGGACATGCCCTTGAAATAATCGTGTTGCTTGATGTCTCCTCCGTGTCGGCCGATGCGATGCAAAGGATCCCTCTCCAGCAGGCCGGCGATAAAGTGATGGGTCGGAGTCAACTCGTCGTTTTCACCCACGTCAGGGAAGCTGAGGTTGACGGTATTTATGTTGTGGAGAAGTTCACGCGCCTTGATCTTGTCAGCACCCCTGAACGGATGCCGGAAGTACAGCAATCGGTAGAGAACTATGCCGAGGGCCCAATAATCGATTTCCAGTCCGTATCCGTGATAAGTATCCGCCATTTCCGGAGCCATGTAGTCAGGAGTTCCCGAGAACGTGTTCGCGCGTCCTCGATAAATTCGCGACACGCCGAAGTCTGCGATCTTCACGTAGCCGTCCCCAAAAACTAGAACATTCGACTCTTTCAGATCGCGGTATAGGACGTCGCAAGCATGGATGTATTCCAGTCCTAGGACGAGCTGAGCGGCAATGAGTCTGACTGTGTTTTCACTCAAACCGTCCGGTCGACTGGCGAACCTCCTGAGGTGCCCGTACTTGGCGTATTCCATGACGAGATAAAGATTGACCGTGTCTTGGTACGCAGAGAACAGACAGACGATATTGTCGCCCGACAACGCAAATTGCAGTTTTTTCTCGTGGACGACGAGCACACGTAGTTGCTCTCTGTACTTTGCTTTCGGTATAATCTTGAGGGCACATTTCACCCCGGTTTTCAGATGTTTGACTCTGTAAACGCTCCCCCACGAGCCTTTGCTCACGAAGCCTTTGAATAAGAAGGTACCCTCTATCGCCTCCTGGGGGCATGAGTTTTCGGCATATTTTTTCTGAAATTCTTTCTCGCCCTCCTGAGGTGAACTCTGTACAGGTCCGGATCGAGTCCTCGGCCGATGCTCGATTTCCTCGGCAGCCCCGGCAAATGGTATTCTCTCATAGTTCGTATGGGTCTCCCGCCCAGCATACTAGTCGTCGTCGACATGAGCCCGCCCATCCTTGTTGTTTTCTTTAGCTCGATGAGTTTCAAAGAATGACCAGAGCAGCGAAAAATTCGATCAACGCAACGGTCCAGAGGTCCAGAGCCCCTGTCAATGCTTGCGAGCGATCGACCCTGATAGCGCGTCCGAGACTGCTGGACCCGGGATCGCACTGAGGGAAATAAGGGAATCGCTTCTGTCTCTCAAATCATTGACACTCGCGGCTGGTCTCGGGTCTCAATCCCAGCTCTCGCCACTTCCCGACTCCCAAACAAGCCGAGAATGGATGCGACGAGACTTCGTTTTCGGCCGAATCCATGTCAGTTTCTGACTAATATCTGTACCAAGTAGAAACTCGAGACAACGGGAAGCCTCATCCAGGCACGGCTCTGAGCGCTACCCGGCCATGTGACAAGGCTTTGACCTATCCTCCCGGACCCCACTCGGTGTTTCGAGGAAAACCCTTCCTCGTCGGACTCAAGAGATACTGATTAGCGAATCATCCCTCGTTCGTCCTTTTCGCTAAATTCATGGATCATCGTGATCCAAACGAAAAAAGCGCACCGTCAAGGCGATTAGAGCTCGGTCGCAGCGAGCGCCTGAGCCGGAAAGTCTCTGGAGGAAGCCATCGGGTTCCGAATGCCCACTGGAAAGTGGAGAGCATTCTTTCGAAGTCAGAAGAGTTTGGTGCCTTCTTCGAGTGCCTTCCCGAACAGCCTGATGGTTTCCATCGACAGCGCAGGCCTGGTCGACCTACGAGAGAGCGCTCGAATAATCAAACTCCTCGCTCGAGACTGCCCCCTCCGGTCGTCTGCGTGCATCGCTCCCCCCTCATGATCTGTGATCAGGGAACTTCGATTGTTGGTTTCTATTAAATAAATGGGAAGAATTCCAAAGAGGCAGCCCTCCCCTAGACTGCCAAGGACTTCAGTCACGATAGGCTCTATGATTGGAACTCTTCCTTCGGAATTCTCCCCGGAGTGTTCTACACTCTGCTATGCGTTCATCCATGAACCAACATGGCTGCATCTACTCTCACTTCGCACACATAGAGCCAGTGTTCTAAGGAAAGCTAGTTCTACCTATCCACCCGAGGAGCCTGCTACCAGGGAGGTGGTAGAGCGAGTTTTCGATTTCCAGGATGGGCGAGGAGTCACAGGGGAAGCCGACGCCCGCGGACTCAGTTTCCTTCCAATGGAACGACATCACGCGCCAGTTCTGTGATGCCGCCAGTTCGCTCGCGCTCGGCGAGCTCTTCCGTGACAGTGAGTTTAGCGCTGAGCAGAATTTCTCCAGGAAGCTGTAGACGGCTGCCTGGGCTTATCGTGTATGGACAATAAAACTTCCGGTAGCGCCCCTCTGGCAAGATATCGTGGGACAACAGGTTGCGCGCCGCTCGGATCTCCCCATGATTATTATCGCCGATCCGTACCCTCTTATGTTTTCATTCTGTAGCGAGCATGGTCAGGGGGTCTGCTATCTCGATGGTAATTTTCTTCGCGAGTCCTACCCCAATCCTAGGTACCACGGCCAAGGGAGGGAAATTTCTGCGATCGATTATCCCTGAGGGGTCTCTCTGCGGGATACATTGTGACACGAGAGCGGATGCCTCCGAGATGAAGCCCCGGAGCACATTGAATGATTGGCTCATTGTTTTCTCATCATTTCCAGAGGACTTCACTCTATTGGAGGCGATGAGTGCCATAGAGATGATGGATCCGAAAATGGATGCAGGCATGCTATGCAACAAGAGTCAGAACTGTTCCGTGGAAGAAGCGATCGCCGAAGGCAAATTCAAAGTACAAGACCTTACTGTTAACGAAATCCGCTCGGTGCTAGACTCCTCGTTCCGATGCTTGGTCAGTTGGCTGGAAGGACACTGCCTGGCTCAAACTGTGTTTGCAAACCTCTATCTTCATGACCCCGCACTCATCGAGGATCGAACGATGCGGACTGTTGCCCTGGTCTCCGTGAAATTAGTCTTTGTCATTAAAGAAATCGTCTACAAGATAGGTGCCTTTGAAGAGGAAGACTTTCATGGAGTTACCTATAATTTTTATCTCGGTCGAGACGTGCTCGATTCGAAAGCCTGCTCTCTAATCAGACAAGTGAGTTCCGAGGAGAATCCTGAGAGGGCTCCGGGTCACCCAATCTGGAGCTCCTCTGTATTTTCCTGGTAGATTCTCCCGATCATTCTCCTGCCGAAGTATTCCCTGTTCGAACCCTTGGTCCACCCGACGTACTCGAGTGCGCGAGTACAATTATCCGATTTTACAGTGTGAGGACGATCTCCAAAAGCGTGCAAAACGAGCTCGTCAAGCCAAAGAAGATGAATCGGAGACAAATGGCGTGGACGCTGAATATGAGGACCCCAATGACATTATGCAGCTTTACCACAGAATTCGATTTCTCCGGTTGTTCTTCCAAAACCTCAGCCTACTAGAAAGCCGTATGATCATTAGCGAGACACGGAAAACGTTGCAAGGGGTCATAGAAGAAGTTCGTATCATTCGGAAAGAAAATCTCGACGATGACGACAACTTTCCGACGACGCCCGGTTTTGACGCGACAGCGAATCAAAGGTAAGCGAAGACCAGGGAAACATGTGATAGCACCCTGATTAATTATCGAATCGGGGCACTTTTCGTCCCAGAACAATTCGCTCGAGCCCCGAGGGATTTTCTCGATTTGCAGATTGCTCCCGTCGACCTTCCCGCGATACACGAAGGTGGCCAGCTGTAGGAGTGCCTACGAATACCTCGAATGTGTCTTGTTACGGATTCAAGAAGTAATGGAGATAACAGGATTGCACAGTTATAATCAGGTGAGGTGAATATGTTGTACCACTCATCGTTCTAGAGCTCATGCTGGCATTGGATAGCTTCTGCAACATTCCCATCTCTCTCGGGCAGGTTCTGCATTTCTTTTCGGAGTTCTCGAAGAAGAGCCCGTGCGTCTTATCTCGGAGTATCGGCCGATTAGTGTACATGCCGTCGCCCGGGATGGTTTACGGAATGACCAAAACCACCGACGTCCTCAAGGACGCTATCCGCACCTTCTGTCGTCCGCCGGTGAGTCCTTGGACTAGGAGGTCACCTCGTGATTCGATTCCCGTCTGATTGGAGCTCTGCTTTTCCCAAGAGGCCTCATTATATCACCGGTAGTGATGGTTAATAATTCTGTGCAGGTGTTCGTTGCGAAGAGCGCTGTTTCCCAGTCCGCAGAGTGCCGAGACTGGGCCGAGGGCTTACTTTTCCGGTGCTGCCAACCGCTTTTCGGATTGCTCCAGGTAGGCTGCTTCCGCCGTACTCGCTCAATTCGCCCTAATTTCCGCCGTGTCCGTCTCCCCGTGGAAACATTCTCATAGTAAGAGGCGTATTCTCAGGTAACCGGTCACAATCGAGCTCGTCAGCTAGAGAAATGCACGCGGGTCCTCGAAGACCTCGCCGCAGTTCAAGACGAAGCTGAGAAGGTTGACGGTCTCCTCCTAATGGCCCAAAAAGAGGTTGAACCTAATTGTCCGATATTTCAATGGTTCACCATGTGGCTCATCAGCTACATCCTCAAAACTCAAATCGGATACCTACTCATGGGGTTCGAGCTTGACCTATACGCCGAGCATGAATATTGCTATATATTTTGGTAAGTGAAGCTCAATTCGACCAGCGAAGTGTTCAGAGCGATCGTCAGCCCTCTTATTCGAGCAGAACACAGGTCGCTTGGAGCGAGTTATTCACACAGACAGAAATTTCCAAAGGTATCTCCACGAGTATCTTTATCGGTTTCTCGTGACCACGCTATCGCAGGCCGACAGCTACATGTTAGAATGCGACAAGAAACTCAGGAAACAGAAGAAAGATACACGATGCACAAAGCCGAAGAAAACTACCAAGGTAAACTGTCCCTTAATCTCTTCGGGCAGTACGTACCGTACGGCATTGAAATCGACGAAGCTGAAATTCGCCCATTTCTTTCCTCCAGGGATACCATTATAAGGAGCTGCTATCCACTCAGATCATGCAGAGCGTCTGCGGTGGATTCTACAAGACAGTGATGGCTCTCCGGATGGATGGACGACTTAAATTCCCCAACGTAGAGTTTGACTCAGAAAAAGTAAGAGCCCTCGAGTCTGGAAATCATGCGATGATCTCACGACCGCGAAGATCTCGAGAACGGTCCGTACCCGAATGCGTAGACAGGTGTTCGAGTGTGTCAATCCAAGGGCTCAAAGGCTAACGGTTTCTATTCCTTCGAAGATTCGATTCGAACATCGCTTCGAAGCGTTCCAAGCCGTGGCCACTCCCCGGGTTGTGACCTACGAACAATACTGCGAAATCAATGATACCAGTAGATACGAGAATTTGACGCCAAGTGGGATGTACGATGCGGCTTCTAAATGTTTCAAGCAGGTAGGGAAGATTAATGATTACGACAGTGGTCGTGTCCATCATTCCGGAGAACGGGAATACGAATTACTCACTGTCTTCGAACTCCACAGGCTAAGGCTCTCTTGGAATCGGCGGGCGAGCTCTGTCCAGAACAACAAGCTCTACTCAAGATTAGCAAAAACAATATGATCGTAGTGAACCTTCTGCAGACTGGTCACAGAAGAGAAGCTCAAATCTTATTCGAGAGAGGGCATCACATGTATTTTCCACTGATCAAACTCTCTTGAATTCCCTTCGAGAAGCCGGACTGCTGTTCGATGTCCCGCTCCTCGTCCGACGGACGCTCGATGTCAGAATAGTCGTGATATAAGATTGTGTGCAAGAGTCCGCCTCGCGAGGGTCTCGCAAACGAAGGGTCCGCGGGCATCGTGTTTCCGGCAGATCTCCCTTCGACTGGTGCGCGTCGGAGGATGTATAGCTGCACGGAGTGCATATCGTCAATCTCAGGAGTTGCAGCAGATTTATGCCGGCCGAAGCACAAGGTCTTTCGGCTTCGGCGACGAGCACAAAGCCAACAGACGACATAGGCTTCTTCATATTTATACAAATATTTTCTTTTGAGTGTGTGAGATAATCATCTTGCTGAGAAATTGTGAATGAGGGTTGCAATAAAATGTTGCCGTAAACTTCTTTACTCTATCGAGTCTTTTACCCTCAGTGCGGCGTCACGATAGCACATCTGTTCGCATCCTCTGCTGTCGACGTTTCCCTCGGAAAAATGGGGAGGGTCAGTTGAACACTCAGCTCGAGGCTCTGCCTACTTGAACAAGGAATGCATTTCGCCGTTGAATATAGTTTCCTGAAGCCTCTATCGCTCCTCGCTAAGCCGATCAGGAGGTGAGCACCGATTTCAGAAAGGAGAATGATACTGCACGACGGGCTATTCCCCAAACTCATGCACCCACAGAGTATTCCCCAGGGGTCTGATGCTCGCTGAGTGAAGCGAATGTTAGACAAAATCCATTGCTCAATCAACGCGATTCTCAGCGTACAGCTGGAAATGGTGGCGAAATCATCGCGCGATGATGCTCGATCCTCTTTCCGCTACTATTGGGGATCATCCCAGATGAGCTCATCAAGACCTTCGTCTCATCGTTGCCGGAGAATAGCCAGGAACAAGGGGCTCTCGAAGCGGGTAAAATCAGGGGCCCCGCGATTCAGGAAATCAGGCTCCCGGAGATTTTTGCCAACCGTTCTAAAGCGCTCCTGAAGCTCAACAAGAGGGAGCATAAAGAGGGGATAAGGTAGCATGAGGGAGCCGAAAAGAGGACAGAAGAACATGAGAAATAACCCATCGCCTTCATATATTCGAAGCCATCGTCTGATCGAGCAGATACGTTTGAACCATCATCTAGCCAGTCATGTGAAATCAAAACCGATTCACAGCGACGGCCTCAGACAAGACCTCAATGGATCAGAGGCGAGAGTTTGTTGAGATTCCTCTGACCGGAGCCTCCTTCTGAGACCCGGTACTTTCCGACGAATAAATAGTCGTTCCGAAACTTAGCGGTGAGATCGCACTGTTCAGGCAGCCGTCGTCATTACATTTTGGCAGTCCTGTATCCAGAACACAGCGCTCGGCCGAGCCATCACTCTTTTGGATCCTGTTGCTGTCCGGAGAATTCATCCCCGGCATCAGACCGTGCTTCACACCGTCTGCTTCCGGAGTGGAGTTCGAGCGAGCATTGTTTATGCTTTCTTGAGAACTGGGGAGGTCTCAGATTTATTCTCCGAATCCCGAGGGTGCGTGGATCTGTTCTTCCCTTTTCTCAGGGTTGCGACGAAAACGTTGGAGTAGCGAGATTCGGAATATGCTGCTTCCTAAATATACAGGTTAATCTATAACACATTTTTCTCTCCTGCGCTCCATCTCTCCTGTATACAGGGAGCCGTGTTGATATCATTGACATCACCGACTTCCCGAAAGAGGAGCGACTCGGTGGAGGATGCCGAAAAAACTATCGACGAATCAGAAGTCTGTTGATGCCCGCGCCAGGAAAGACGCTGCGAAACAGGCTGAGAAGGATCGCGTTTTGAAAGCCAAAGAGGATGAACTCTGGCGCGATGACGACAAACAGGTGACTCGACGGTCCAGCTTGTGACGTTACGAGGTGTGCTAGGGAAATACCTGATACTAATTCTGCTTTCAGATTGCAAAGAAACAGGCTCGTAAGGAAGAGAAGGAGCGGAAAGACGCTGAGGAGAGAGAACGCAAGCGAGAGCGCGAGAAACTGCTCCAGGAAGAAATGGCTCAACTGAAGGGAAAAGAAGCTTCGAAGCCTCCACCGAAGGTCACTCGGGCCCAAATCGAGAAGACGCTGCTTGCAGGGGGCTCTGCCACCCCTAAACAAGATAATGTCGTGGAACAGACTTTGGTTTTGGAAAACCTAAACAGAGTGAGTCTTCTCATTAGCACCAAAATGTTGATTGTTCGTCATTCGTCAGGACGATCGGATCATGACGGAACGACGCCGATGGAGCGTATCGGGATCAGACTCTCCAGATTAGGCTATTCGATCGCGGGACAGCCGCTATAGAGATCCCTGGGATGCGTTTTCCTCCTCGAGCTAATCCTAAACGCGTCTTCACAGATCGAGGGCGATGCGCATACGGCTCGGACGCTGGACGAGGCCATCACTCTGATGGGGAACCTGAACACCGCAGAAACATTGATCGACCGTCATCCAGAGCGACGGTTGAAAGCAACGTTCGAAGCTTTCGAAGAGGCGAGATTATCATCGCTGAAAAGCGAATATCCGAATATGCGTCTTTCTCAACTCCGTCAAATGATCCGGAAAGAATGGCAGCGATCTCCCGAGAACCCACTGAACCAGAGGGTCCTCGCATACAATGCGAAAGCGAATCGCCAAGCTCAGGACGAATGAGAGAATCCGTGGTGATAAGCTCAGCTTTCGATCAGATGGAGCGAGGGAGTCTGACGCCTCGCTTCTGAAGCTCTGTTGGGGCCTCCCAACGTCGAGCATGGGATGAAGTGTACAAAGAGAATAAAGTGAACTCGGTAATTTATACTCGTTGGGCTTCAATGCTTATTCCTCTCAAAATCGCCGCTCTTTCCTCGCTGAAGAACAGGGATGGAAGCTTCGCTCAATGACGTACAAAGCTGACGCGTCAGGAAAATCTTAAATTTATTCAACTTCAAACACCGGGCTCTCCTGTTCTTTCAGGGATGATCATACACACGAACACTCAAACAGGAACACGCTCCGACTCGGTCGAGTGATTCGCAAGGTAGTCCGTGCGTAGTCATTCATCAAAGGAAGCGTCGCTCCCCTTACGCGACTTCCACAGGCGTGTTGTTGGTATCTGGCGCATGTTTATCGCCGAAGGATTTCTTCTGATGCTTGGAATTCGAATCGCCGGGGTTCAGACCATCGGGTGGCTGATGATGCCCATGCTGGTGCCGTTGGGGTTTCTGGGGCTTCTTCGCCGCTCCCGGACCTCCCGGCGTGACCAGAATCCTCACCACTTTCCCTACGGCCTTCGTTCGTCCTTCTCGGAAAACCATCCGCATTCCCGGCCGCACATACTCCGGATTCTTAATGAATCGGAAGTGAACAAGAGCTTTGTCTCCTGTGCGTAAACAATCCATGGACATTTCAACAATGGTCGCGGTTTGTCGGATGCTCCCGCAGTGCACCATCGCTTGATAACGGGGTGATATGGTGGTGGGATGATGGAGCACGAGGATCTCGCCTTCGAACTCCCAGCAGCTCTGAGGGTCCCCTATGCTCTGGGAGAGCAGCACCATTCCTTTACGGATGTCGGATCGCTTCACTTGCTTCTTCAGCGCGAACGAAGCCGTTTGACCAGCATGAACTTGCTTGACCGGCATCCGCTTCCGGTGAATCGATTTTATCTGAACAGCTTGGAAACGTCCCAGCGGATCAGGACCAAGGAGGAGTGTTTCGTTCAGATGCACCACGCCTTTCAGCGTTGTGCCGCTGACGACCGTCCCTACTCCGGGTACGCTGTACGTGTCATCGATTTGGAACTCACACGGCTCGTCGTCAAAGCTCCCGGGCATACGTGTCGTCAAGAGATTCATGAATTTTTTCAGGAGATCGAGATTTTCCCCGCTCACATTCGAGACCTGAGGAAGAGCATATGTTAGCGTTTCGTCAGATACTGCCCCCTCGTACGAGTCCGGAGGCTCAAGTTCCTTGATGTTTGTTCATCGATAGCTACCCGGTGAATTCGCTACCAACGATCTGTCTACAAAGATTCAAGTCCCCACTGGAGGGAGTCTAACCTTGAATATCGGACAGAGCCGTTCTGAGACAAAATTTGTGGCACACACAACGACGTCGTCCGCATTGTGGACGATGACTGGAATTTTTCTGCAGCCCGGTGACTTAAGGATTTTGATGAGCAATTTCATCGTGTCGCTCAAGACGTTCGCCGGGCACATATCGACCTTGGTCACCACCACAAAAACAGGTACGCTGAGAGCCAAAGCTAATCCTAGGTGCTCTTTCGTCATCCCTACTACGCCCGCGTTTGCTCCGACCTGGAAGATGATTTCAATTTACGGAAACGAGTCATGGGGAGTTGATGCAAAGTATACGAATGATTATCTCTGGGACGTCCCTCGAGCCGCGCTCGCATGCTACTCACCATGAGCATTGTGAAATCGGGGGCATGGCCCGTCATGCCGAATATCGTGGTCTTCAGATACCGCTCATGGCCTGCGAGATCAATGAAAGTGATAACTTTCGAAGACTCCTCACAAATCTTCATCCAGTCGAGCTGGCCGGCGTGTGCGTCGGGCTTGTTGACGACGTTGCCGACGGAATCGAAGCCTAGAATGTCGTTCCCCACAGAAGATGTCCGCCCGGACTCCATTTCGTGTTTGTGGCGGAAGAGTTTCTGACGCGCAAGACCTCTTCCGTTGTCGAGCTCACCATGAGTGAGAACACCTAACAGAGTTGATTTCCCAGCATCTACATTCCCGACTACCGCGACCCTGAAAGCACACATGGGATTGCGTTGTCAAGCAATTTATTGAAGATTGGTCCCCACTTTCGACAGATTGAGGTGCCTCAAATCGAAGATCTCACCTCACTTCCTGGAAATCATCGTTTTGAGGTTTGCATCGGATCAGGTATTCGGCGACATCACCAGCGAGCTCCTTGCGCGTACGCAAGAGGACACAATCGCAATCTTGACTCGCAACCAGTGATTTGAGCGTAGCCACCGACGCTTCCAACTCTGCCGCGGCTAGTCCCCCTTCGTCGGAGCCTTTCCCGACCTGCAACGCGTGAAGCTCTGCTGCACTCGAATAGAAGCGGGATATTCGAACAACCGTTTTAATCGGTGCGGAAAAAAGTCTCGCAGTCTGGAAATCGAAAATGGTTCACATGGATCCTTACCTCATAGATCGTTTCGCCGTGACCTTTCTTCAGTCTCTGAGCCAGATCATTCAGAAGGATCTCGAATTGTTCTTCGGATGGCGCGACCAGGGCGTTCTGCGGCGGTAACCTCATGTGAGTTATAGAACCGAGCGGATCGCTTCAGATGCGCGTGTTTCCGATCGATTGAGATTAGAATAAATTAGATGGCTACCCCACCTTATCCGAAATGGCCTCGGCCGGCACAGTCTCCGAGTCACATGGGGGTGGTTGGAAAAAGTCGACCGATTTGATGCCAGCGTCTTCAACGATGGACGACATCCTGTGAGCTCTCTGCTTCCCTGAACTTCGAGTCGATCGGTGGCGAACTCAACTCACATGTATCCAACGCGTGCCACGCACTCGGTTTACGATCCACTCGAGCCTGTCTCTCGGTCCTGCTTGAACAGCTGCTGCAGGCATCGGGACACTGCAAGAACGAGAATGCCTTGCATCAGCCTACGGATCTGCGAAACCTCACTATTGGCAGAGTATTTTCGCCCAAATGCCTCGGGAAGAGGAGGAACTGCAAAAATCGAGCACCAGTCGAGCGCCTCATATCTCCAGCGGGATTCCATAGCTGAGACATGGTTTGAGATGTTAAATTTCGAGATCTTGGACCTCTTGAAGATATACATCTCATTAAGGTGATGACAGTTTCCAGAGGCTCACCAAGAACTTCCTGCCTACCTCCTTTCATTCAAAGGAGCATTCGAAGGCTGTGGTTTTTGACTTCAGAACAGCTGTGATGAGAATCCTTGCGGTCACAAGTGCACGATGCAGCAATATTCAAGGCGGCCAGATTCGCAAGTTCACTCCGCCGAAACGTACGCGATCAACTCGAAAGACATACACGCTTTCACTTCACACATGCCTCTTGAGAGTATGTGCTTCAAACTACGAGCCCGCTCAAAAGGTCCGGGGACATTCTTTCTTGATGAAATAAATTCTCTCGACGGATGTTGGAAGATGATGATGTCAATGATTTTTGCTCAGCGGGAGTTTCTATTCGCGGCCGTCTATGCTTGCTATTTCCACTCCTTAGAAACCAGTTTTTGAGCTATGCCTCTCTTTGGGAAGGAGAGACCACTGCATTCCCTTGCGCCCTTAATTTAATCCGCTGGGACAGAAAGAGAGCAGCAGCGATATCATCTTCCGTGCTTCCCTCCTTGAGGCTCCTATGATCCCTCTTCTTCCCTCATCCAGCAACTCTCTCCGTTCGGGACAAACAGCCGATTAGAGCCATACTTCTCATTCCCGGTCCGAAATCAAGCGGAGGCTATCTCTGACTCGTATCGTGACGTTTTCGTGCCCGGCGACGGACGAAATCGGGAATATTCCCGCCCTCGGTTATTGGTGCCGGCGGAGCGAAATTGAGACATTCTAAGAATAAGTTGAGATATCGCGCTCGGATCAACTCGTCGGCGAGGACTCCATTCCCCTCGTGGAGCGCCCCGCACTGAGACTTCCTTTATAGCCGGGGTCCGTAGTTTCAGTCCGTAATCCCTGACGTAGACCCCTAAACGCTGACATGCCGGGATACGCGCAAAGGGTTTAGTCGCCTGTCTGGGGCGCGGAAAGTCTCTCTCTCTCGTCGTTCGAAACCCAAAACAAGTCCGCCGACGCTGCATGGTGGAGAAAATAAGATCGGAGGGGAATTCGTAGAGCGGAGACAATGTTCCGGATAGCGTCGCTCACGGGACAGTTCTGTCGAATGTCCCTTGCGCCGCCAATTCAAGTGCATCTCCAGAACAGGTCGACCAGTTTTTTCTCGAAAGTCACCGCTGAGCATCTATGGAAAGGAGTCACTTCTGTCAGTAATGCAGGACGCAAGAGAGGTCGCGCGTCGGGGAGCAGTAGGAAGATGGCGAGGGATCTGAATCGAGGCCAAGTAAGGAAGAAGTTCGATCACTCTCAACTTCACTAGATGTCTCTTACCTCATTCCTGATACAAACTCGTTCCAACTTTAGGTTCTCGGCGTTGGTAAAATCAACATGGTGTGGCCGGGTTTGTCTGCACCTGCGATCAGAGGCCAAGAAATCATTCGGCAACAAAAATTAGAGCCCGATCCCGAACGCGAAAAGCGTCTTACAGCCCTACGGAATAAACACGTTGGTGTACGCAGGACTAAAATAGCACCGCTCGATCGGGGTGAGAAGAACTGAATTCGCAGAATGAGAAAATAATTCCATGAGAAATGGACTGTTATCTTCATTTCTCTCTCGATAGGCTGGTCCGGTGGCAAAGCCGGAGGACGTTACATCGGACCGCCAGATCCAGTCGGGGACGAGAACTTTGAAGGTTTCAAGTCGTGCGTGGTGAAAATGGGCATGGTGTTTGTCATGAGAGGCAATACCGGCCGGACGCGACAGCACAAATCCATCGTCATTGTCGGGAACGGGAACGGCCTCATAGGTTTCGCTCAAGGAAAAGCGGGGGACGCTCGATCTGCCCTGCGGAAAGCGAAGAACGGAGCAGCGAAAAATCTTGTGTACATCGAGCGCTTCGAAAACCATACCGTACTCCACGATTTTTACACCGAATACGGTAGCTGCAAGTTGATTGTCAAAAAGAAGCAGCGTGGATACGGTCTGGTCTGTCAACGAGTCGTCCGTGAGCTCTGCAAAGTTATCGGTGAGTGATCTCGACCTCGCTTCATTGTGATCAGGCTCAAATTCCACGGCGGAGTTCCAGGCTTCCTCGGAGAAAATCTCCGGTGACGGCGAGAGTCTAGTTTGGATTTTTCATTCGCAGGAATCAAAGATATATTCGTGAAGGCGGATGCACGACGGATGAATACGCTTTCGGTCATCCGGGCTTTCCTGCTCGGTTTGCATAACCAACGGTCTCTCCAGAGTGTGGCGGACGAGAAACGTCTGCATGTTGTTGAGTTCCGAGAGGAGTATGGATATTTCCCGAAGGTGGTTGCGTCCCCGAAAGACGAGCCAGTCCGGACCGCGGAAGAGATAAATCCCAACGAGGAACTCGACTTCAATATGATCATCAACGGAGGTTTGTAGTAATCCGCTCATCCAGGCGAACGGTTATCGGTCGGTGATGTGCTCGTCGGGCTAATGCATCGAGGGCATTCACTCGATACTCTGATCGGGAACGAGATTTCGTATATCTGATTCGCATTGCAGGGAGACTCGTTATGATGCCCAAAAAGAAGACACCATTCTACTGGAATTTGCCAGGTTACCAAATTTATCTCAAAAAGACCGACCCCCTGAAAAATCATCGCACCACCCATTTGAGGATTCTGAAGCGGTACGGAGCCTTGAAGAGTTTCCTGACGATCCGGGAAGAGGAGGAACAGAAACAGGCGTCTCTCAAATCGAGTTGAAAGGAGGCATAGGTGACCTTCGCTAGAATTTGTTCGAATCTTGTACCTTGAATAAAGGAACTTCGTCGAAAGGACGACCCGCGAACTACTGTCCCAAGCCTCCAATCCTCGAGAGCCGCGACCGGCACATGTATGATGTGCAATCGCCACCTCAGCCTCGATTGTATCAATCAAGGCTCATTCGGGAGAGCTCACAGACCGACATAGAGCAATTCGTACTGAGTTTTTATGCGGGGAAAGCGTAGTCTCAAAAAATCCATGATTCCGACGTGTCCCACGGTGAGGAATCGGAGCTGCTCGCAGGCTGATACCAATTTCTCAACAGCTTCCCGCAACCCATCAGTGGGTGTAAACCTGAAGTGGAGACCTGCGGGAACTTGTGAGACTTGATTACATAGCAGAGAATTGTCGTCCAGAGCAGAGATCCTGCAGGATAGACTCTCCAGACTCACCGGCCATGAAGACTCGCTTCAACGAATTCACGAGCAGCACTTCGCACACAAGTTTCATTAAATCTTCACCGGTGCGGAGGAACTCCACGATGAACTGCTCGAGATCCTCCGAACCTTCGGCATCAGTTAGTCATCAATTTTCCTCAACAAGCTTTTCAAGAGCTGCTCCTGGCATGTGTTGTACTCCGAAGCAGCGATGGAGATGTCGCTCGAGTCGATGCATCAGGACTCACCATTGATGAGCGTGAGAAAATCCCCATCGGCACGTTCGGCCGTGTAGTGGGTCGGAGGTACGAAACGGAACCGTTTGAGTTTCTCGAATGGGTTGAATTTGAACTGCAATCACAGTCCGACTCCATGAGCCCAGCTATGGATGAGCTCTTTCAGTGTTGGTTCGAATACGAACGGTCATTGCAACTTCGACTCACCCCCGAATGGTTCAGGGATGCGCACTCGATGATGCCTAGCGAATCGAGGTGCGGACAGAGTGAAGAAATCTCTTGGATATCGATCCCATTGAAACCGTGGAGACATAGCTCGTGGAGCTGGCACCCGATCTGGAAGTCGGCAGATTTCTCTCAAGCAGCTGACTACGGCCCATATCGCCCGTACCCTTCGCCCTTGTTCAGCATCTCATCACGGTTCCGGGACCGAAGTACAATATTCGTCCTACCTCGAAGAGGATCATCTGCAGACTTCTACTGTAGTCCCCCAAGTCGTATCTCGCAATCCATTTGATGCGCAATCGCGCGAGATGAACGAACTGATTGAGAATTGCTATACAGTCGTGGTTGTCCAAAATGATGTCCAGTTCACTTAGGTTCGGAAATACATCGATGGCTATCTGAACGCTGATCATTGACGCAACTGCAATGGTCATCGCGGAGCTCGTTCAAGCAGCGAGCGAGAGACATAGCATCAGGCCGATGTGTCAAATTTACCTCGGAAACGCGTTTCTCCTTGTTCGGACCCGTAGACGAGACAGCCGAGAGAAACCTTCTCCAAACATTTATACTTTTTCGAGATCCCGTCATTTAGGAACTCAGTTTCATGGAGACGGATCAAAGCCTCAGAAACATCGGAAGCCAAGTAGTTCAGCAGAGGGCATTTCTCCAACAGATGGCAGATAAAGCGCAATGTGGGCGCAGAATACAAGTCCCCATAGCGGAAAATTCGCAGACGAGGCCATATATAATCTGGAAAATCATCGGGATAATTGACCGCTCCGGTTCGGATCCTTTGGCTTGAGCATCTGTCTACAGGAATCGTCCCCGCCCCTTGTGATACCCCGAATGATGCGTCTGTATCGAACCGTAGATCGGGAGTTCACCTCGATTTCGATTCTTGACGATTATTTCATTCAGTTGATAGGCGCATCGGAAATTGAGGGTCAGTTGCTCCAATCGTCGCAGAGCGGAAAGGATGAGCAGGTCGTTGAGATGGACTCCGAGCGTGACCCGTGTCAAGGAAACGCAATTGGCTTCTATAAGTCTGTCGACGGAATGCAAAGCTCTCGCGACGATTTCGGGAGTTCGGCCATGAACCGACACTCGATCCACCTCCAGTTCCTGGAAGCAGCCTTTCATTTTGCTACGGAGTCGACAGAGGGAAGATCCGCTCATTTCCCCGAACCCTCTCTCACCTTCAATCTCCCCCGTGTCTTCCTCATCATCCAGGAGAAGTCCCTCGCAGTCGTATGGAAGTTCCACAGGCTCAATCTGTCCAATTGAGTGGTCTTCAAAATGCAGGCAATCTGGCTGTAACGTACCATCTCATCGGGCGGCGTCACGGCCATGCAAGCTTCCAAAAGGTCTTGCAAGAGTCCCGGCGGGAGATTTTCGAGCTGTTGCCTATTGACCTACGGGTGGGAAGGAGAGGAATCAGGAACGTTTGAATCGTTCCGGAGTCAGGGGTTCCCAAACTTTCGGAGTTTCCGCCCCTCTCTGATGAGAGACTCTATCGGCCCTCGCTCTGGCGATACTGAGCTCATTGTCTGACTGAGTGAGAGACGACTTATCTTCCGAACGTAAAAACAATATTGAGCAGAAATTGAGCGACATGGCTCGTGAAAATGAAGAGGCTCATCACCTTCGAGCCCCTGCGAGGTGAACTCCTTCTCCATGCGCCGAGAGCTCACTCTGCGACCCGTCGCAGGAGGATTTGTGTTCCCTGGGTGAGACACAGTACGTGGTCTGGGAACCCCCGCTCTGATTGTCCGACACTCATGCATGGAATTAGGGAAAGCTCCGGAAGGGTCGTGAACTTCTCGATCGGAAACACTCTCAGACGGCCTGAAGCACAGTGAGACTCCGCTTACCGAATCGTGAACTCTATCGTCTTGTTCCCGCGGGCCTGATCGTGTTCTGTCGATCTCTGGGGCTTTCATGAGGAGATATGCAATGCAGTTGATGCACCTTGATTGCAGGCTCGTGAACCCGGGCGACTCGAGCCTGCTGAAGCATCTGAATGACGAGGGGGAAGGCGGTATGAATTTTCTACTTTCCGTGTCAATGAGTGAGGTGGCATGTGTGTTCTGCACCGGTCGCAATCGGGGAGGGTCTCGTGGCAGTGCGGGGACTTAAGGTTCGAGCCGCGTGATTTCAGCCGCGATTGATCCTAGGAGATTCTTCGACACTCTTAATTCCAGGACAGAGGCTGGACATTCCCATAGAGACGTCTCCGCTCGTCAGCGTCTAGACTCCGCTGTAAATTTACTGCGTCCCTCGAGATTGCAGTCTCGAGAACGAACTCACCGCAGTGCGCGGCCCTCCATAGCCGCTATCGTGACTCTATGTAATCGAAGAACAGTCGCAGGAGTTTTGCTTACGCTGTCTCCCAGACGACGACGCCGACGGGCTCAGACGGCATAGAGAGGGTCGATGGGGATTCCTCGCTGACCTGCGTCTGAGGCCCTCCGAGATTTGGAGAAGACTCGGATGGTTCTCCCCCGAGGAGGATCAGATGCCCATGATGCGGGCTTGTTGAGGGATGCCTACATATATATCTTGGTATTATGCTGTGCGCGTAGGTGACATGTTTGGCGCTAACCGCGGATGAGCGCGGTCGCAAAGCGTAGTGCTGATCACGACGCAGATTCAGGGCTCAATTTTTTTCGCGGGAAATTTCCGCGGCCTCCAGTGATAATCGATGGGGGTGGCCAACGAAAAATTGGGGGAATCCGCGAAAAATCGCGTTTCGGGAAAATTCTCTAGCCCCACTCATATCCTTTTCGCGGATAAAATTAGATGGATTTTTGATCTTCTGATCTCTTCGCTGCTAGAAGTATCGGTCTGACTCGTTCTGGTTCGCAGAAGAACGCACTCACAATCAGTCATGGAGATCCGTCGTGTTTGTGCATGGAAGCGAGTGAACACATTCGCTGAAAAAGAATCTTGTCCGCGAACAAGATTCTGACTTTATTCAATTTCGTCCACATTCGTTTAGCAACTTGGTAGATCGATATAGAACCATTTGTTTTTATACATTTCCATATGGCGTTCTCTAACATCCGGCTCGAGGCACCTACATAACTCGGTATACTAGTGATACCACTACTTGAAAGGATGGAGTGTTCTCATGAATGATTCAATGTGTAGTGATGGAGTCGCGCCCGGGACTATCCGCCATGGCATAAAATGAGAATATCGATAGCGATCACGATCGAATTCGGGACAGGGGACAGCGGACTGACAGATTCGTTTCGCGGTGAAACTGATATCGCCTCAGCGAAAGAGCTTACGTGACGATAAGTAAATCGATTGAAATATTATCCTCTCAACATGTTCTTAATTTAGGAGATAATAACAGTTCATATTACACCGGTCGGCCACTTCCAGGCGAATCCGACAAACTTGAAAACTCGGTTCTGCTGTAGTTCTTCTTCTGACTGACAATCACCGTCGGTGCCTTGTTTACCGGAATCGCTCGGAGGAGTAGGATGCCGACAACTCCTTTCTAACCTACTGCTATAGAGCGACGTTGACCTCGCGCAATTGGAAGTGATCGTAGACGTCTTTGAGATCGTTCATCGAGTATTCCTCCAGAACGACGAATTCGCGAAGCCCCGATGAAGCTGCGCGGGCGCAGTGAAAGCAATAAACATCGAGCTTCTTCGAGATTTTCTCTGGTACGCCGCTCTCAGATGAAGATCTCGTTTTCGTGTAAAGTATATTGAAGACTTCCGCCTGTAAGAGAAAAACCTTCCATCGGAGTTGCGAGGCCAGGGGGAGAACTCACCGAGCACTCTAGATCGAATCATGTCACGACGTCGAAACGGATCCCGTCGGTCGACTCACCTGGCAGATCGAGCAGTAGTATGTGGGCTCACTCCTGGCTTTCCCATGCCATCGTACTTCTTTCCGTATCGAGTCCAACCACTCTCGCTGCAGCCCGCAGTGTCTGAGACTTCGCGAGAGAACACCGCGAACCATTTTGTACAAGCGCTCATCGGCAAACTGCATATTTCGGGCAAGATTCCACGTCAGCTGTTGCATAGGTACCATGGACTTCAAGGTGTGTAGTTTGTTCCACTCGTATCTTTCTATCGCCAATCGGTATTGGTCGGCCGATAGGGGACCAACATTCCAGGATATATTATTGCACCAACCTGCAGAGAACGGAAATCGGCTCAGGATTCAGCTCATCTTTCCAATATGTATGACATACGTGATTCCATGGAATACGGAGCATCCATAATGAAAATTTCTGATTCAGGGAAAGTCATGGATCGTTATCCATTGTACTCACCAACAGAGTGCACACAGTGCACGGTACCGTAATTTACATAGACAAGATCCCCCGGTCGCTGGGTGAAGCGATACACGGGTATGTGTTGGCTCAGAAGATCCTCCATCAAAGGCCACCAACTATCGGTATTGTACTTGACGTGGGCTCGTTCGCAGAGTCTGTGAACTTCTCCCCAGTATTCGTACGGCGTTGCGAACCACTCGCAGTCCCCGGGACCGATGTTCATGTTGACAGAACAGAAGTTGTTATGCTCCTGGTGTCCCGTGGTCCGCGCTCCCGGGACTTTCAGGTGCAGCTTGACCGTGTTGACTCCGACGATCTGACGGCCGACATGGGACAACATATTGCAACCGGAAACGACTTTCGTGAACGGGGGCAGTTTTTGGAGTTCTTGCAATTGCGGCCGCCACCGTTTCTCGTCGTTGAGGTCGACGTGACTACCGAACTTGATTGTTTTGAGCGTCGTATTCTTTCTAGCTCGCTTTGATTTGTTGATTGCAGAGAACACGCCCAACGACGAGTTCGAATCGGAGTCGGACAGATGCGGTTGGAGATTTGAGGAGCCTTGTTGTTCCTCGCGCAGTTGCTCCTGGAACGATGCGGCTTGATATTGTGCGTAACGTGAAATTGTGCTGCGCCCTCTTACGCTCTCGCACCGCCACACTTGGGCTCTTCGATGACTGTCCCAGTTCTCCTCGAGTCCTTGTTGGAGTTGCGTGCGAATCTCGACAGGATGATCGGGGTTGGCGTCGCATAGACACTTGGTCGAAAATAGACCGAGGTCCAGCTTGAGCACCGACCCTAGATTGCGTATCACTGTTATCGGATTCGAATTGCAGAACTGCTGAAGGTGGGGCGTGAAAGCTTGCTTCTTGTTCTCGAGGAAAACGCTCGGTGCCGGAGGCTGTAAGCGATCTCTAGGCAATTGAGCGGGACGGCTCGGGAGCTGAGGAGGAGCTCCCCCGTAGCCATGGACGATGGACATGGCCGGCACGCCGTATTTCGACAGGAGCTCCTTGCATCCGAGGACAATATCTTCAGCGCTCGATTCGATAGAAACCTGGCTCGGAACGCGGCAACTTGGTGAGAACTTCCGGATATCTACTGAATCCATCGACTCGTCGTTATCGACTTCGTCTGATTGGGAAAATTGTTGAGAAAACGGATCCGAAAATGTTCGACAAGTCATCGATGGTTGGGCTGTGCGTAACAACAAATTTAAATCAATTTCTCTTAGGCTTTGGCCTCGTGCGTCGTCTTCATCGCTGTCGTCTTCCTCATCGTCGTCGTCGTCTTCCTCTTCTTCGTCGTGACTGGACATCTCCTCGTCCTTGTCGGCCTTCTTACTGCCGGTCGTGTGGGGAGTTCGGAGAGAATTTTCCTTGCCTGCTGTGTTTTCGTTCCTCTCGTCTCTCTTGAGGCTTTCGGAGAGGGGAGCTTTCGAAGCCGCCTCGCTCCCCATTCGCTCCTTCACGATTTCTTTCATGACGGCCTCCTTGCTGTCGACCTCCATTTCTTCGATGTCGTTCGTTTTCGGAGTTTCGTCCCTCAATGTCGTCGACGCTGTCGATGCGACCGCCTCTTCTTTTACCCCATTCACTAGAATCGAGCTCGCTTCAGGGGGCTGCGGGACTGCGAAGGGTGCTTTACCGTTACTGGGTACAACTTCTGTCTTGACGACAGCAGTGGGCAATGGGGAACCCGACGCTCCCGTCGGTGCTGTCGCCACCGAGTTCCCGTCCGCCGTCGATGACAGGGGACTCGATCTCGTTGTGGACGTGATTATCGCTGGAGGGCTTGTCGTCGTCGTCGAGGTGGCCGTCGACATTGCGGGCGCCGCCGACCCGCCTTCCGAAGTAGACGATGTCGACGAAGCAGTCGTGGGAGCAGGTGTTGATTCTGCGTTGGAGGTGACCGTCGTCGGCAACGATGCCACTTCGTTGTGACTCTGTTTCGGCGATGGTTGCCGTTGCATTTGCGGTGATCGCTCATCGGCCCCCTGATTTTGCTTTCGTTGTTGAGATTGTTGCGATTGCTGCAATTGAGGCGTTGGCTGCTGCGAAGATTGTTGTTGTTGTTGCTGCTGGATCTGCTGTTGTTGCGGCGAAATCAGCTGCTGGTTCTGATTTTGTTGTTGCTGGTGCTGGTGTTGTTGCTGCTGCAACTGCTGCTGTTGATGCTGCAGCTGCTGCTGTTGATATTGGTGTTGTATTTGTTGTTGCATTTGTTGCTGCTGCACCTGCGTCTTATGCTGCATCATCAATCTATGACGATTCTGTAACGTCAACAACAAATTCCGTTGTTGGGGTATGAGGTTCGTTGCGTTCGCTTGGAGCTGCTGCAGAACCTGGTTGGGGAAAGAGAGGCGGTCAGACTCGCAATTATTCACGATTACCTATTTCCATGGAATATACTTCCTGTACCTAATTCGGTACCGAACGCACCTGCATCTCCTGACCAGAGAGGTAAAAAGCCGGTTTGTCCGTGCCATTGCTCATCGGACCGTTCATACCGTTCGAGCTGTAAGCTTGATTGTTGTTTTGGCCCTGTGGACAACGGATGTATTAGAACACCTGCATGGTGCGGGCTAATCTTCGATTACCCATGGAAGCACCGTATGAGCGCTTCCTCGAACTCTGCGAGCTGTGGGAGCTTACCTGACCGGCAAACGATCTCTGTATAGCTGCATTGAAACTGCCTCTTTGCAGTAGACTCTGCTGCCGCGAGGCCATTTCCTGTGAGACTGGAATATTCCAAGCCTCTTCTATACAGGGCAGCTGCCGAGAGGGTTTCGACCCTGGCTGGCCGGCTGCCGGGGATGAAAGCTGTGGCGACGCTTGCAGCTGGCATTGCAGAAGTTTGATACGTTGACTCAGCACGGCTGTGGGCGGGAGAAAATGTGAATGGAAGAACGAGCTTGCAGATAGAGCGTCCGACGGAGCCGACGTATTCGACATTCCACCGGTGTCGAATGATTCTGACAAATTCCCATCTGTGGTTCATAGTTCCCATGAGCGCAGGGCATAGCCAAATACATTGTATTCCGGACAGATCGAAAGAGCCAGAGGGTCAGAAACCGTGACAGTTAGCTCTTTGACCGCGCTCCGATCCCGGACCCGCGGTTGCCCAGTCGTGATGGATGTAGCGGAAAATCGTTGACATACAAACCTCTCAGATGTGAAGTGGATGGTTGCTGAGGAGGGGCGTTAGCGAGAGGAGCCGGAAGAGGCTGCGGAGGGGGGCACTGGGCCCCTCCTGCAGGTGGATGGTGCGATGAATTCATTGGCTGCATCATCATATTAGCCCCTACGCTTCGACTTCAATCACACATCTCTTCCGCCTAAACGTCCGAAATCTTTCCAGATGAATCAAACAGGGAACTCTTGTTCACTTTTCTTCCCGGTTCGCAGTAAGTTGTTGTTGCTGTCTCTGTTGTTGTGGTTCTTTCTTGTATGACCCATGATAGTAGCTTCAGGTACGGAAAGCCTTGATTCCTGATCTCCGAGGGCGAGCCTTCATCGCAAGCTCAGCGGTGAGAGGACTTCAGCAAACCGAGCTTGAAGCATCAGCAGCCGACGCATAAATCTCTTCGGCTAGTCTACGGATAATCACGTATAGTTGGGGTTGCCAAAGAAAACACGATTAGACTGTCGTCGTTGTCGGCGGGTACTATCCACAAATGCCTCCCAGAGCTTCCCGGACGAGTTCCCTTCAGAACTCAGTCCTCCACTCGGTCGACGGCTGCTTTCCAGCGATTCCCGGACCACATCGGAGCAACACAATAAACTTTAGCTCAATCAACCAACTACTACTGGATACAACAACGATCGTCGTCGGCCACCACTACTACCAGAAGCTTTTGTGTTGGTGGTGCTCTCCTCTGGATGGATGATAGCCCGCTTGATGGAATCGATGGCCGACCGTCGTTTCGTCGTTGTTGATGGCGGCGCTGCATGACACACTCGATTTCCTCCTCTCCCGAAGACTCTCCGTTCAAGTCTGACCGCTCGACTTTCGAAAAACGCCCGCGCGGGATTCGCTCACGTACTTCACATGTGATTGATTCTCATTAGGCGCTCTGACTGAGTATCTTTCCGTGACTCGGCTGAAGAATCAGGATTTCAGATGCATGAGGATTCTCCCCCTTTCCAAAATGAGACATTCGAGGAGAGATTGACAGAGAACACCGGCGACGATGGTACGGGGAGGAGTTGGAACATTGACAGGAAGTCATCCGTTTCCACAGCAGGAGTCCGAGGAGCATAACTTCCGGGCCCACCCGGGTTAAATATCGGCATTACGCTCTGTCCCGCGGACTTTCTCCCTGATTCGTGTATTAACCGCAGCATCAGTATGCTCCCTGGTACCAGTTCCAGTCTGTCACTGGAACCGGATTCTACTGTCCAATCAGTAGCGTGCGTCCGGGGGGGGGGTCCGCCCCGGGCGGCACTTCCGAGGGCCGGCAATTTCGAGATAGACATTAAAAAGAAACGGGTATTTTCGTGAAAATTTCCCTAATTTCTCGCGAAAAATATTCGGACAGGGGGCGGCATTTTGGTTGATCGCGTCCGAAAAATGAAAATTTTCGTTGACCGCCCCGGGCGGTACCATGGGGTAGCACGCCAATGTGTCCAATTGTAATCAACAAGAAATAGCATCTCTTTTTTCCCCGGAGTCCGGCAAAGTTAATTCAAGAGCTTCAGGCTCCTCGCCTCTGGTTCTCCGGAAACTACTATCGATCAGAAATACGGTTTCTAATACTGCCAGAATCGGCGTTACATTTGGACTCGACTGTCCGACTCTTATCGACCAGAAGAGGCGTCTAATTTCCCTCCAAATTCCTTCCGACTGCCTGCGGCAGCTCTGGGCTCCTGGCCTCTCGTGCGCGGGAGACAAGGGAACAGAAACACGGTTCCCGTAACTCCTCTATTCGGCTTTGCTTCGGGGTGGAGGATGATCCCTCGTTCCGGTTGAGAGCGTCAGGGTTCATTCGCGTCTTCCCTACGGGACCATTGGCCCCCGTACATCTCATGACGACTCCTTCCACCGCGTTGCTCTGCTCCCTACGGTGCGTGCTGAATAACTATAGATAGGGCTTCCGTCATCCCTCCAAAGGAACACCGTTCCCACCGTCCTGATCAGGATTTCCGGATGGGCCGCCGACTCTCATGGGAGCTTCGCTTTTTCGCTCTCACCCACCGTTGAGTCGGGAACGCGAATTTTTGTGAATTTAGGGAGCGCGGTACCCTATGGAGGCAACTCCTAGACTCAGAAGTGTGATGTGTGATCCCTGATGATCAGCGATCGCCTCACAGGGAGAACCCATCAATATCCCACCCAGGCGCCCAAATCGGAGTGTGTCGATTGGCGCTCCTCGTCGTTATCATGATCGCTAAGCACAGCCGGAAAGCGCCTGGAAGCCCGTCGAGACTTATTACCCTGTGTATCGGAAGGTTCTCTTCATCTTGAAAGTTCGATCCCCCCTGCTCCCTGTCTCGAGGTCCGCACCGCCCTCCCTGATTACTTACGCTGGAGTTCATCGAATTTTGACGTCGAGCGCCTTGATGGCGACGTCGAGCAGAGGCCGCGATGCCGACGTATTCGCGCTGGTGATGGAGATATCGCAATTGTTAAATACGAATCTAGATCAGCATTCATTGCACTACTGCATACGCTTACTGGAGAGCGGCGTTGACCCTCGAGCACTCGCCGAGATCGTGCGATACCTGCAGGGTCTCCGGAGTCAAGACGAGCAGATCTATCCTTCGGCCCACTGATCCGTCCAAGTTCCCCTTAAAGACCGAGTACCGAGCGACAGGCTCCCTCCGAGCTCCTTATGGATAAATTCCGATGCGAGCTCCGCCGAGAAACCTCCTCGTCACGTCACACGCGAAAATCCCCATCTGTCAATCCGTGCAAAACTCATCCTCCATGAATGCGACGAACGTGGTCTGGGTTCCGGCAAACATCGAATCTCTTTTGTCATATAAATCGCGCGCGTCATCCACTCGCTCCCGATTGGCGCGAGGGTTGCGACGAAGCTTTCAAATCAGACCATAATGTCCGAGCTCACCTTGCGGTCCAGGAAGGAGTCTCGCTGCGCCCTCTGCCTGGAAAGTTTCCGAACGAAGACTGACCTGGACCGACAAGCCAGTACGCACAATCATTCGAATCGACGCTGTCGCGGCATCTGACGGAAAAATTCAGCGACGTCTCCTGTCTCTGGTGGCCCAGGAAGAAAAATGCATGCGAGGCTTCAGCACCGACAGATGCTGTGAAAACCAGCTTGACAAATACGAATGTCTCGTGAGCTGTTCCGAACCATTGAGAACTATCAAGCCGCTACTGGAAGTCCGAAACTATAACCAGTTCTCTCAAAGAGATACCCAGCCGGTTGTGAACGGCAGACGGCCCTGCTCAGAGTTATGTAAAGGAAGAGTTATGAAGCATTGAAAACTGTTGCGCCCAATATATATGCTGTCTAGTGCAAGCACTCCCATATCTTTCGTCTTCACTAATCTCAAAGCTACCCCTATCCCCGCCGGGACGAGTTGATGTCCGAAAAGAAGCGGAAAACGAGTTCCGCAGTCGCAGGCGGGCTACTTAATGCCAAGCTATATTGTCAGCGTGCTCCGGGAACACAAGAGTCATGATCCGACGAATCGTTGCACGTTTTGCTTCTTATCGATTAAACGTCTCCTGCGAAAGAATTCTATTTGAGTGTATATCCTCGGGCAAAATCGATTCAGTCCGTAGTCCTTTTCCTCAGGGAGCAGGAAACACGAAGAAAAGGGAGAACGAAGTTCCCGCTCCCATGGAAGAATTCGGTCAAACGAAAACCCGACAGGGGAAGCGATCGAGGGGGAGGGGCACGCTTGAACGTTCTCCCAGTGGTGCCAAATGCCCCCCATGGCGGTCCATCCAACGATTGACAATTATGAAGAACGGATGGGGTCTTCTTGAGAAGATCTCTGAGGGAGCTGAAAATCCTTGAGCGTGTTGCGTAGAATGTCGCTCCGACCGCGAAAAATCGATTTGCAGCTAGGAGCCGCGTATTCCACGTCCGAGTAAGGTTTCCCGCCATTAGGGAAGTATCAGTGGATTCGGAGCCGCTGCAAGTCAGCCGTGTCTCATTTCCCAGGAACGAGTTCCCAAAGCGATGCGTATTTTTGGTCTCCTATATGATAAGAATCACTGATTCTTCTGCCGTGCACGCGGGCGACGATAAGCTGTCCTCGATACGTCATGAAGATCCCCACTGCTCGCTGCTCATTCAGTCGCATCTTCGGAGAGTTCTATGTTCTATTCTCGCCGAGTCCACAATTCGAATGTGGGGAGCTTCTCGGACAAACCGTCCTGCATACTCCTGTGAAGATGAAGCCCTCTAGCCCGCCGCTCTTGCGGAGTTCGGGAACCTCTCTGATTCTGTGGATCGTTTTCAGCGCCTTCTTTCGAACTTCCCTCGTACGATAACAGAGGTGTCCTCTCCCGGTCAAAGAGGCGCGCTCCATCTCCGAAATGCAGAGGCTTTTCATACAGCTTGCGCGGTTGAGTCGGGTACGTTCTAGGGACCGTTTTGACGACCGCGGATTGATCGACGACGTCTCGTTACTGTCCGACGGTACCGGACGCAGTGACCAGGTGTTGCGTGACTAGGAATGCTCTTTCACCGAGTCCGTTGTCGATTGATCGGCGAGAGGAAAAAAACTGGATCTCAACCTTTTGGCGAGTCCCTGTCATCTTGTGTACATGCCTCCTAGATAAGCATGAGACTCTTATTTGGCTCGGTACCGGAGTCCAGAAGCTCCTGACGGATCTGGGGCGATATATTCAGCGTGCACTGGGAACGCCTAGAGTTCCCCCCTACTACCTATGTATTGTCTCACGGAGTTTGTTCACCTCCGCTCGAGGATCTCATACGGAGCAGTCCTCTGCGGATCCTCGTGCTTTGGCGCAGTTGACCTCTGTTCCCTGTTCTCTTTGGTAACATGCCTCGGCGCGTAAGATCAGGGTCACGCTCGATCTGCCGTTCCCCTTCCCCCAATCAGGAACCCGAGATTCGCTGAGCGAGCTCAGTATTGTTTTCATTGTCTCACCTTACGACACTCGACCATATCGGCGAAAGGATCGTCTCCGCAGAAAATCTCGTACCGGTGCGAAAATGCCAAAGTCTTGCTCGAATCAATGTAAATATTCTGTTTCATTCACAGGTGCCGATAGTCCAAGATTCGTCTTCCGAACTCTGCATAGGTAAGTTTCGCGTCGAGCTCGAATACTTCGACTCCCATGTCGTAGAGGCCGTCGATCTTCTTCGAAGCTCTTGTGATGAATCTCCTCCTCATGATGATTCGTCCCTCATCGAATCGTCTTGCATCGCGTGATCTTCGTCAAGCAGTAGGATTCCGAGATGGAGTTTGGGAAGAAACGATGAGCGACGCACAGCTTCCATCTTACGTCGTCGCTGGCGAACTTCCCCCCGCGGGCATCCCCCTCTGTGATTTGATGACTACTTGACGATCATTGTCCGATTCGGATTGGAAACCAAATCGGTCTACCCTCGGAAGGCGCGCCAGGCGGAGTCAACATTCTTCGCGATGCAGTGACGAGATATCATGTATTTGGAAGGTAGCCGCGACCTTCCCTTCATTGCGTCAATATCTAATCTAAAATCTCGCTCATCTCGTCGCGCTCATAACAGAGCTCTTGTATCAGAGAGCGATAGCAATCTTATCGTGCTGTGGATAATCTTATCCTCCTCATCCTTTCGGCGGTCGCGGAGTGCTCGAGCCACAAAAGCAGACGCTACGTCGAGTTGCCCCTAAAAGTCCCGATAAGCTTCATCTCGCTTGTCCGTGTTGAGTCCGCGCCTGCTTGAAGAATTATCGTCTCTCAAAAGTAAGGTGCCCTTCCGAGAGCAGGAGTGAGTGCCATCGGTCAGATCACTCCAATCCGATTTGTGGGTGACTCCTCCAGTTGTTCGTCTGTTGAGAACATTTGCTTTCTGTGAACGATGGCTCTGAAAGCACTGTTGACCCCAGACTCTATCAGACACTTGCTATTGCGATCTGCAGGAAAAAAAATCGCTGGTTTGTAGCATTGACCCTTATCCGACTAATAACAGGGTGCTTCCCCCGATCGTTGAAACAAGCTCAGTGATTGATCCTCGAGACTTGATGCTGAACGACCGAGCTTGAGAATGAGCCGACTACAATCGAGCGCGTCCCAGGAAGCTTCGATGACGGCGGGGAATCTCAGTAGAGCGCTGTCCGAGCTCGGAACGACTTGAGTCTCGTTTTCTTATCCGCGTGTTCGCCTTGCAGGCTTAAGAATGTCGTCTTCGATGGTTTCCCAGCTGACGGATGTCGATCCAGAGATTGCGAATTTGATAAAGAAAGAGAAACACCGTCAATGTACTGGTCTTGAGATGATCGCTTCAGAAAATTTCACATCTCTTGCGGTAACGCAGTGTCTCGGTAGCTGTCTGACCAACAAATATTCCGAAGGCAAGTCATTGTTGAATATTCTCAGCGCTTCTACATACATATAATGTTCGAGTCGATCATCTGCGGGATAGTCTCTACTGTATCGTCCACCGGCGAAGAATTCATATGTGACACGAATCCTCAGGCTACCCTGGTCAGAGATACTATGGAGGGAACGAGTTCATCGATCAGATCGAGACTCTTTGCCAAACGAGAGCTCTCTCAACCTATGGTTGCAATCCCGCTGAGTGGGGAATTAACGTTCAGCCTTATTCGGGGTCTCCAGCAAATTTTGAGGTAACCGCAAGTAGTATACGTCCACCTCTCCGACTCACTCCCTTCGTTCAGATTCGCTTGAATGACCTCGCTTATCGTAGCTGACTGGAAAGGATTTATGTCTCTGTAGGTATACACCGCCGTGGTAGAGCCCCATGGACGGATCATGGGTCTGGATCTCCCGGATGGCGGCCATTTGACCCACGGATTCTTCACCGAGAAGAAGAAGATCTCCGCCACGTCGATTTTCTTCGAGTCGATGCCGTACAAGGTCGATGCTCAAACAGGTCTCATCGATTACGACATGCTCCAGAAGACAGCCCTCCTGTTCAAGCCGAAGCTGATCATCGCCGGCGTGTCGTGCTATCCCAGGCACTTGGACTACAAGTACGGTCTCATTGAAACCTCCGATCATTCCGACGAAGCTAGCAAAAGATCCTCGCTCCGGCCGAAGTCGGGAAATCACTGCTTTGACTCGTTGGTCGGAATCTTTCGCGCTAAATCATGAAATTGCCAAAACAGGAGATTCCGGCAAATTGCCGATTCCGTCGGCGCTTACCTCTTGGCCGACATGGCTCACATATCTGGCATTGTCGCGGCTAAAATTGGTCCTAATCCATTCGAGTACTGCGATCTCGTAACCTCAACTACTCACAAAACTCTGCGAGGTCCGCGGTCGGGCGTCATTTTCTACAGGAAAGGCGTTCGCAGTGTAAGTGCTCGAGAACACCATACGTTTTTGCCCGGCGCTCTCGGCCTGTTTTATGCGTCGTCTAATGGTCAGCCTAACTCTATTTTCCTCGTGTAGATTGACGCCAAGGGAAACAAAACGATGTACGATTTGGAAGAACGCATAACCGCTAGCGTGTTCCCCGGACTCCAAGGAGGCCCTCACAACAATGCCATTGCTGGCGTTGCGGTCGCTATGAAGCTAGCAGCGAGCACCGAGTTCCAGGAATACCAAAGACAAGTTGTGGCAAACGCGCAGACCCTCGCAAAGGAATTGATGTCGAAAGGGTCCGTACTCGAGCTGCTCGATGTCGAGCTCGACGAACTTCATCCAACCCACAGAGAATAGTAAGTTTCAGGGATAAGAGGAGGCTTTAAACGATTGCCTCGAACCGCAGGTACAAAATCGTAACAAATGGGACCGACAATCACATCGTGTGGGTGGATCTCCGACCGAAAGGCGTCAACGGAGCTCGGGTCGAACGAGTCCTCGAGCTAATATCGGTCGCTTGCAACAAGAACACCGTACCAGGCGATAAGTCCGCCATGAACCCGGGAGGTATCCGTCTCGGAACACCAGCGCTAACTACGAGAGGTGGGTTGGGATTAAATTGTATGGAAGACGTAGGTACAGCCCGGTGCTCTACGAATCTTTGGCCTGGAGGACCGGAGTGACCGGACACGGTTTATTCTGCGCAGGGCTCAAAGAGGAAGACATCAAACGCGTCGCGGAATTAATCCACAACGGCGTCGAGCTCGCCTTGGAGGTCAAGGCTTCCTGCACCACGACTCAACTCAAAGAATTCAAAGACAAGCTCGAGGTCGAACCATTCCGGTCGAAGTTGGAAACCAAGCGGAAGGAGGTCGAAGCCTTCGCCGGCAAGTTCTTCATGCCTGGACTCGCAGATATGTAAAACGTCGGCGATAAGAAGTCTCGAGAGGGGTTTCCGATTAGCATGATCAGCGTCTCAGGAGACGAGCTCGTGCCGTACCCGAGAGACCTGATACCCGAGGCCTGAAGATTCGATGCTGTTTTCTTACTCGCCGGAGCTCATAGTGAATGCCGGCCATGTCAACTTATGTCACCTCAGATATCGCGATCGATCATGCTGCTCGGACACTCAGTGTGTGTATGTGATAAATGGTCACGGAATGGTTCTGCTCTGCGAAAGATACGATAACTTTGACTCGAGAATAAACATCCTTATTTTTCTCAATGTGACGAATACTTCCCTCGCCTCTTCGAGGTGTCTCGAGAGAGCCCTCTCATGATGGGCCGCGACTCCGCAGACAATCGAAACTGTGACAGTTGTTGCTCCCTTCATAGCACGCGAAATGTGTTTCCCAAATCTCCGGCATGACTGAGGATGAAAGCTGATGTATATCGATCTGGAAAAACCGTCGGAGACTCCCCCGGGCACCTACCCGGGATTCTACTGTGTCTGTCGCGAGCGATGGGAGAAACCGTAGAATATGCTCGTCGTCGATTCCTTCCAGCGACAGTGAACTCAGGTGTGTCGGCGCTTATGAGTGGTAGATACTTCGCGGCGTAATTCGACGCGCTCCTCTCGGCGCCGCGTGCTATCCTCTCGAGATGATGCACACGGCTTCTAAGGCGCCAAAGAGAAAGTTTCGAACGTTGAATCGGGGAAAGAGTGCAACGTTCCGAAAAGTCCGTTGGATTTCGGTCACATGGATTAGAAACAGCTCGCTGGTTCGGATTGAGCCTGGGAAACTTCTGGAGCATAGTGAGGCTCTCAATCGTATTTCGTTCATTGTTTCTACGTCCTCGCTGAAAATGGGTGAGAGCTTCATCGTGCTCCTCTTGGAGATGTCTTTACCGTCTGATATTGTTCTCCTAAATCGTAGCTGGTATTCTAGTGGCACACAATCTCGTTTCTAATCTCGCAAGGCATCATATGTGAATCGCCAGCATGCCGATAGTGGGAGGGATCTTGTGGGGATGATTCCCTTCTGAGAGCTCTCTGGAATTTCGAATGTCAATGGGCTCCATTCTCTAGCCCAGCAATCTTACGTGGAAGAGTTTCGCAAACGCTTCTCAATATTCTCTGATCAGATCATTCAAGTCCCATTCGGATATCTGATAAGGAGATGCATTCGGTGGCGTGGGATTGCCGGGAATCTAAGCGGGCTCTCATCCGATAGTGCGTCACTATGCATCATGAGCCACCGGAAGAATTGTGAAAGGTGAATGCCAAGGAGTAGGAGAGGAATGGAGAAAGGATGTCGAGGAGTATCTTTTCGACATTCGTTTCGTAGGATCGTCCAGAGAGTATGAATCTGCTCCCTAGCCCTTCACCGGAGCGCGAATACAGAGCGAGGGTCCGGTCCAATCATCCGAATAGACCAATGTGGCGGGAATGAATCCGTCGCGTCTGAGTCCGTTGGCGTTCCCGTCATCCTTCCACCGAATCACTACCCATGGGTTCTATGGGCAGGTGCCTCGCGAACATTAGCGCGACCATCGCTCCCAGCGAGCCCTGCTCGTTGGAATAGACCTGAGAGATCGCTCACCTTTCTGCACTTGTCATACATAAAGACCTGGGGGAATACCCACCTTTTCGTGTCCGCTCTCGACAGGCGGGCTCCGTCCCACGCGAAGCGAGTCTACCAAGTATCGTGGGAAGATAGGTGCCCTCGAAGACGATCATGCGGACTGTATTTCCAGAAGGTGATGACGCTCATGAAGACGCTGCCGACAGATGGGACGACAAAGAGGAGGAAATCGACGAACCACAGCAGAACGGAGAGCTCGAAACGACGGTGAGCTCCGGACATGGAGCCTCCCAAGAGAAACACGCTCTATAGTCGCTCTTCCTGAGAATTAAGAATAGAGACGGACTGACGCAGGGGACTTTTCGCAGGTGGAACATCCCAACCTCAACGCCTCCGACGAAGTATACTCGAGCGTGCGGGTGAGAGATCAATGGACTTTCCTTCTTATATCCTTCCTTCGAGTTCATATTTGTGTTAATATGGCACATTCGATCCGCCCGTAGTTTCGAGCTTGCTCAAGTATCGGCGCTTGTTGCTCGGAGATGCAGGAGCGAGCGGAAATTAAGTATTCTGCTCTCGATCTCCGATAGATTTCTCTCGTTTTTTCCCCCATGTTGTTCATGGGAGAAGATCTATACCAGCGAAAAAGAGTTCGAGCTATGATCTACCGTTATGATGATGCTTCGTTCAGTCTGATCGATATTGAGGATCTCACCCTGGACACGGTGAGTCTCTGATGCTCGCCGACCAAGCGTCATCTATAATCCTGTCGCGACAACCAGGTGCAGTATCTAATTGGTATCGGGTCCCCCTTCAAAATCACTCCCTGTGTTTATGTCGTTCCAGATAGTTCTGGTGGTCGACGACGATGGCGTGGATTTCCAACGGGGTCTCGTTTCGGAGATCACTCATAATGGAGTATCGGTGGACCTCCTGGATTATTGTGAGGATCATGGGAAACAGAGAATGTCCTCTCGTTCTGTAAGGCCCGAGCTCGTGCGCCGAGAACCCCGGCTCTAAAGCTGTTCTCTTTTCCAAGTCGGCGTCAAGGCAGTTCCGGCGGTTTACGAGTGTCCCGAGGAAATCCAGGCGGAAAGACCGGCTCTCAGGAAGTACTCATTGAAATCCCCCCCACGCACTGAACCTATCATGCGGGGACGGCGAGTGAAGTTGATTTGTGATTTCTCCGACAAGGACTACGTCGAAGCCGACATCGTTGAATAAAATCGTTCAGCAGCTCCCCTCGATAGGGCGGATTCCCCGATAATCGGGGAAAATCCAGGGACTGTTTCCAAGAGTCTAGAGACAGTTCCCAGGTTTGAATTAAAATGATCTTAACCATAGGCTTCCAATAAACGTTTCCCCTACGCCTGAATTATGGGATTTCTTCCCACCCCCCCTCTATCCATATCCGATTCCTCGGGGGCGCTCCGAAGAACCAGCATGAAGATTGTTTCTCTCGCTCGGTCAGTGGTGAGCTCTCGGACGACACAGGAAGCGGTTCCAGCCGTCGGCGGAGACGCTAAAAGGCCGAACAGCACTGCGGTTACGTGTCCTTTTCCTTTTCTCGAAAGGCTCGCTATCCATCTTCTCTTTTTCTCGCTATTACTTTTGAAGCCGTTCCGATGGCTAGAAGATAGAGCCTCCGGGAGACCGGCATCTGTGAGACCGGCATCTGGGGCTATACCCTCGTACGACCTGAAAATGCGATGATTTCTTCGCCTGAGAACTCCAGCTCTGGATCTCGTGGAGCTTGCTTCTCTGCGGAAGTTCTCGCTCCAGCTCCATCAATGGACTACTATGGAATATCAATGGACTACTACACGATATAAAACGGTCCGAACACATTCCCGTCCCTCATACTCCATTCGGAAACCCTTAATTTCCCACGGGAATAAATTTGAAGATTTGCAGAACTTTGACCGGCTTCAGAGATTGGTCGGACCGGACGGGAGCATAGAAACTTACCCTACCTACAGTATTCGAGGCTACACCGATACCGACGAGGGACCGGAACGAAGCTTTCTGCCGTCGGGCATCCGGAAGAGGGGCATCTACGCGACGAGCGTCTTGGGCGATATCAGTCGCTCGAGACGGAACTGATGGGCGCAACATGAAGATTCAGTGAAAATCAACATTTTATTGGGCAATACAGCGGCAGATTTACTTGCGAGCTTCCGAGGCAAGCTGACTGGATCGAATGAAGTCGTCGTCTGAACTTGACGTTCAACGGTAAAGCGAAAGAGTCTTCGGCGCCGGAACGTGACCCTCTTCCTGTTGCTTCAACCGTTTAATTTTGCTTCTTATATCTACGTGTGCAACGTAGATATCGTCGCCTGAAATGCCAATAATGGCTCGATTTTTTCGAGATATCTGCTCTTCGGTGTTTCCGGGTGCTTCTCCTTCCCGAATCATGTCGGGAGCTGGAGGATACGGATTCTTTGAAAGGGATCCTCCTCAACTTACCGACCGGCATACCAGCCCTCCGCTGTGTTGCCATATTGAGAGGGTCGTCCGGTTCTTCCCCAAGTTTCGGTCCAGTATATTCGGGCTTGGACTCGGCCTGAAAATGCATAGAGTTCAGGTTCCACAAGTCTGCCGCTCGAGCGTGCCCATTGATTCGGGGAGACGCAACATCTTCGCTACCGTTCTATTCGCAGCCACTCACCGCTTTCCCCAGAGCGTACAAACAACGAGTAACTTTTGGGACGTGTCTGAGATAAAGGAGATCTTCCGGCTCAAAGAGAAGGTCCCGCGGGACACCGTATGCCTGAACTGCCCTAAGAAAGTGAACGATGTTGACGCGCTTCGTCTTGTGGTCCGTCCCGGACTCGATAGCGCCTGGCACCGCACCGGGCTGCAGGAAATTCATGAGACTGCGGATCGAGATAGATTCATCCGTAGAGATCATCTGTATGTGTACTGTTAATGGTATGCAGCTTCTGGGTTTAAACTTCTAGCAACCCCTCCTTATTCGAGACCTCTGATCGAATTGATATATTTTCCCCAATCGGTGCTCCACAATCAGTCAGGACAACTCACTGGCACAATGCGACGCCGTCTTTGAGGTACTGGTCATAATCGGTATTGCTGACCTCATCCAGGCACGCATATATCCACAAGAGTATTTTCGACTCCTTGTTGCTGTCGCGCTGTGGGGGAATGAAGTATGATAATTCAGAAGTCCACCGCGGCCGCATGCACCCACGCGAGCCCGTTCCGGAGAAGTTTCACTGAGCTCACGGGAATCTCTACTCCACCGTGGCTTTCTGCCGTCCGGAGGCCTGGAAACGCAATCGCCGGGATCCTTTCAGATTTCGCAGCGTGCTTTGAGCATTACGCGTACTGTGATCGTGATCGCCCTGAATGCTGCTTGCCGCAGTCATACCCATCAAGAGCAACTAGAGGTCTTGCTTGGCAGTAGAAAACTCGACAGTAATGTTTTTGTCCTCGCGCAGGCGGAATAGCGTCACCAAGAATTTTTGGCAGAGCTGGGAAACGTTCCGGTTGATGAGGCAAATAGGAAAGCGGCGGCACACTACGTTGATCTTGATAACGGGACACGCGAGGCAGGATGAGTCGAGTGATATGTCTCCAGCGATGTTTATCACACGTTGTGCGAAAGAGAAATTATTATCCACGCATGAATACATTGTACATAGTCATGACGACCTTCTCTCGTGGAAATAATTAATGAGAAGGTTCCCTGAGACATCCCTGACATGAGCACAGCCCTTAATCAGTCCGTATCGATGGATGAATGAAAGTTCACCATCGATGATGCGTCTCCACGTGACCAGTCACGATGACCGCTAAGGAATAAGAAGACCGGTGAGTGGATAAGCCAGGGAGAAGGGCCCTTTCTCGTGTCGTCATCTAAGGGCTCGAACTTGTCGCGTGGCAGGATCTCGTAGGACTTCTTGGAGAATTATATAAATCGTAGGTGTGGGTCACGTTCCGGGTCATCTCTTGTAGATCCGCATATGAGAATTAGCTTTAAGAACAGGATGTCTCCGAAATAACATTTCGCGCGATGATCTCGTACGGCATAAGGGCTCGCGTGGCTTATTCAGAATACAGCTTTACTTGCGACGAGCTCGTCTGACGATCACATTTTTGAGCGGATGAAGAATCGGCGAATGCCTTGCCGGGAGGTGCTACGACGCTTCCCTTCTTAGAGCCATTACAGAAATCCTGAACTGTTAGAAGAGCAAGTTCCACCTCTATTTCGTTCTCGGGTGTTCGGTGGCACTCAGAGAAGTCGCCTCGAGCCTCCGTCCTTCACAATTATTAAGAGACGCAGCTCAGTCACTTGTTTCGAAGCGAAACAAAAAAAACGTAAAAATTTCCGGACTACATGATGAATGACACACTCGACTCTGACGGCTGGAAATGCGGAGATGGGAAACTCGAGGTGAACGGCACCAGAGCGGGAAGGAATTCGTGCCCTCTCCGAAGATTGGATTGGCAACCTGTTCTGGGGCTTGATGCTCAGAGGTTCTCACTCTCGTCGGTGAGCTTCCTGTCGCTTGGAATGACACAACCGGATCGCCACATGCTCGGTGAGGGTCTCTCGAGACCGTTTTTTTCTCTGTCAAGCGGTACTCGCTCCCACCCGACGAGAAATTAATAAACCTTCTCTTCAAATACCTCGACCGCTCGATTGCATTGGGACCTGCCATGTCACAGCGTTGATGAAGAGAGATCGCTCGCTCAGGAAGAACATGAAGCATGGGAAGCACGACCGCTGATAATGAATCCCGGGGGCAATCCAGCTCCTCATTGATACGAGAACCCGAGAACGGTTAGAGATAGCCTGTACGATTCCGAGCATTGGCTAGCATTTCAGCTCACAGATATTCCTGCCGTCCTGGGCTACTCTGGATGAGCTCAGCTCTCGGAAGAGCTGGAGTAAATGACTCGCGAATTACAATCCCTCGAGCTGGATGCTCGGTCGTGACACTCGAGCGGGCCCGCTAACGCGAGCCTGCCATCGCGCCACTCTATCCAGAGGGAAAGATACTGTCACAGGGATGATGATCTCGGGCGCTGGCTCGCTCACGGCACGCAGTTGAGACTTCCTGACAAGCAGCTGGAATCGAGCTTTTGGAAAATTTACCCGCGCAACTCACATCACCCTGTTGAAGTTCCTTCGAGATCCCCGCAGCGGCCGACATGGCAACACACGTCTTTAAGTCAATTCCGAGATTGCTCCTTGTGTCCGAATCACGACGGTAAGCTGGGATGGCGAGCGAGACTTGAGCTCTGGCCTGAGCCCTACGCGAGAGTGAGGGGTCACCACTCTCACGGGCGGGAGGGCAGAGCTCAAAACAAGCACTCGAAGAACTCTTGCTTTTCCAAGACAAGCTCAGAAAGAATGAGTCGAGAGCCGTGCGGCGGGATCTCGGTGTACGGAGATGTATCCGACTTCCGTCTCATGAACCATGATGACTCTCCCCGGACATGAGTCCGATTTCCACACTGACGGGACTCCCCAGCGTTTTCGGTTCGATTCCGGGAGGATTATATCATCCTCCGGTAGTCTCACGGCTACACCGCTTTAATTGTAAGCGGCGTGGCCGGAAGACTCGTGGGTCGTCAGAGGAGCTGATCTGGCGATCTCAACGAATCACCACGCAGTCAGAGTCTCGGGTGATGAGTGATATGGATATCTTGAGCCTATCTATTTATGTTCTGTAGATCAAGCAATCGAATTAGCTACTTCAGATTCCTTCGTCGACGGGACAGTCGAGGGATCTGCGGAGAAGATATTTCGTGGCGGGAAGAGAGTTAAGTGCAATACATCGCTTCGGACTCAATATTCCATGGTAGAAATATCATACGAGCCCGATGGACCTGAGACCATGTTACAGATGGCTCTAGAGATCCCGGAATCCTGCGAACGAATGAGTCGATTTTTTAGGGTACAGCCCTTCTCATTCGCTGAGCCTTCGGATGAATGCGGACCAGCGAACGAGTATTTCTAACGATCGGACATTCGGGCGCTTCCAGCCACGCTCTAATGAAAAATTATAGCGGCCTGCTGATGCGATGAATCATGACTTGGTGTGATTTCGAGATTCGCTCGGAACTTCAGGGCACAGCCCACGCCGCGCTACGAGCCGGATGCTCGCGACGATGTCCCTCTGCAGTGGCGAGGCGGTCCACCTACCGGTTTACGGGACGCGACATACTATATCTACAAACTATATCTTCGCTCATTGTATTCTTCACCAGGACTTTTTTATTGACGGCAAGATCATTGTCTTCTCAGATTATTTACAACTAGAGTGAAACGCGCCTTGGCGTCTCCATCTATCACACGTAATTGTAACGATTGCGCGCGAGCTCCCTCTTCAGTGACCATCATCGAAAAAAAATTCCCGTTCTTGGAAGAGGTGCAATGCATCGGGAGCTACGACTCCGCGTACCCTACCGCTATCGCTCTGTCGTATTGCATTCTCGCCTTGAAATTCGACGCTTTGATTCTCAGCCATGAATTCGAACTCGTCTCGAGCGGGTCCGCGATGGCTCAAATTGCATTTTTATCAAAAGGCTCTCATTTTGACCGCCCAAGTGAGATGGGGACCGCTGTTCACGTCGGATCAGCGATTCAAATTTCGAGGGCCGCGCCGACGAGAGAGATATTTATACACGGAATGAGCAGATCAACGGTTGGAAATATGAGCTGCCCAACGATACGATTTGGGAGCCCATCACCATGACTATTGAAGCGAGTGAATCTATCCAGCTTTTTCGCTAATCGGATACGATTTCGGAACGTCCCATGAGATTTTCTCTCACATCACGTCGTTGAATGCCTCCTTCCTCCTGGCTCTACATCGAGAATAGATCACGAGCGCGGATTGTAACACAGTGATTATCAAGATCTGTAGCATATTCGAGGCCGCACCGACATTATACGAAAAGGCGTCCAACATCCAGCCGGCGAACAAGCTACCGAGCAGATTACCCAACGCGACTGAGGGCTCCATGAGCCCTGTGACAATCGCGAGAGCTTCTTTGGACTCTTGACCACCGTCGATCTCGGAGACCGAGTGTAGGTACGAGCAAACGAATGCCGGCCCCAATCCAAATCCGAACAGAGCTTGACAGACGAGGACAATCCATAGCTTGGGCCAATGCGTCACCAGAGGTCCGAGTCCGAACAGGGAGAGAACGCTCACCAGAGATCCTCCAATCACAATTATACGAGCGTCGGAGAAACGCTTGATCTGGAAGCCGAAGAACAAACTGGACACGGCGTATACGCCCGCCGGGAAGAAGAAAACGAGACCTTTCGCAGACCTGGAGAGATCGAAACGTTTGAGCTGATATGTCAGAGTCGCTTCGTTGTAAGCCAGGACGGCGAAAGTGTTTATTGTTGTGAGTATGTTGAGCAGGACGCTGGGTTTCACGGCTTTCCGGAACTTCGCCGAACCGTGGGATGCCGACGCGGCTGAAGAGGGGGGCAGCACGAATATCGTGAGGACAGCGAGAAGCATTTCCACAAAGCCCAGCGTCAAGAAAGGCGCCCCGAACCCGAAAAAGTCGCAGAGCACTGCACCGGCCGCTGGACCCACGACTACGGCCATTCCGTACACTGTCTCCAAGATGGGTATCATGATGTGCGTCAGATGAGGAATTTCCACTCCGCTGATTATGTACACCAACACCGATCCTGTCGTACCACCGACCGACTGAATGATTCGAAGAGCGATCATGAGATAGAGGAATGTTCGATTACCGACTTGGAAGTGAGACAGCAGAGCCGGCATCGAGCAGAAAAGCGCATCCACGAACAGCGACACGATCAACAGGTTCTTGTCTGTCATGATGTTCCACGTGGAAACTTTCGTCGCGAAAGGCCCCATGAGCATCTGGGCTAACGGGTAAGTGGCCAGCACGAGTCCATACTCGAACGCTGAGTTTCCAATGTCCTTGTTGTATTCCCCGAAGAAAGACACCAGGTGTGAATACGTCGCTCCATACATGAGCAGGGAGCTTGAAATTATGAAGATGACGCGTGCGTCGTGCCATCTCACGCGCTCGTGGCTCACGTTCTTTTTCTCGGTAAGAACCTTCATTCGTGTAATTTCGCTGCTCTTCAGCTCTGGCATGGGACCTGGGGCCCTTTCGAGACCGATCTCTACAACACGATGAGACTCTCGCGATTTCGCCCTTTCCGTGAGGCGGGGAAGAGGGAATTCGTCTATGACGAGCCGGTAGACGCGCTTCATGATTGACGATTTTCACGCGAGCTTCCCCTGAGAGCGATGTTCAGAGAAGGGAAGGGAGCCATCCGAAGAGAGGAGGGGGCTCAGAAGCCACATTGAGGGGCTCCTTGAGAAGATTTCCCCAGAAATAGGGGACTCGCCAAGAAATTCGAGCGAGGCGTGATCGCACCATTGTCACGCTCTGCGGAGGTTCCCGCCTCATCTCCTCTCTAGTTCATGCTCCTTGTAAATTGCGTCAATTATTGCAGGTTAAGGTCCGTCCGCGAAATATTGTGTCATCTCTCGGAGCGAGAGGGTGATTCTTGTGAGGTCCATCGGAATAGCTCCACGAATCGATGCAGCCGATACGAAGATGACTCTCCCTTCTCACAGTTCACTGGCATGGCCCGAGAGCTCGATTGGGGCGATCCGGCAGGGATCAGTTGAACGGGAAAATGCCCGAAAAACCCCGAAGCGGAATCACCTCGATTCGGAAGCGCATTTCGCCTGTACATATCTGTAGAATCCGTAATTTGAAGGCACCAAACTTGTTGCGCCCTCATCATTGTCGAGGGCGCATCGATATGACAACTGAAGAGGAAACATCGCCGTGATTTTCTAGCAGATTCGCAGCGTCTGGCAGCTTAAGATTGGCGCTTCCCTCGGTGTGCTTGGGGCGCAGCAATGGCGGTCGATGTCGCAGCTCGGCCACTTCCGAGTTCTGGTTTACATACCGATGGACGGCGCGGCGGACCGATCACAAGTCCCTGCATCAGATTTCTCGTCTTGTCAAGCTAATCGGTGCGCTCATTTCTGACCCGAGTCCACTATCGCCTACTCAGGCGTTTCTGCTGAGAGATCTGAGATATGATCGGTGAGGAGAGAGCAAGAGGGAAAAGTACGTGCTGACACTGCACCGGCGCGGCTCGTCAAGTATCGTGTTAGATCTCCAATGAGCTACGAGGGCGCTGGGATGTCCCCTGGTTTTTCTTTCTACCACCTGGTATCTTCAATTTTGAGGTCTTCCCCGGATTCTTGAGGCACACAGGCGGAGGACATCTGTGTGGCCAAGAGGATATTCTCACTTACGCCTTGTGAGGATTAGACCAGACGACGCGAAGGGTCATTGACATTCTGACCCTACACAAGGGCTGACACCCGCACCATCCGAGAAATGCGACGCAGCTCTAACCATGAATCTGGAGGATTCTTGGCTATCTCATTCGGTCCATCTGTCTAGTCCTCCAATGGTTCATAATTTGCCGGTAGTTTCGTTGGCGTCGGAGGAGCTCCAGCTTAGCTCACCGTCGATGAACTCCTTCGCCACTGTGGAGAGGAGTAAGCCAGAGAGCTACCTCTCTTCATCCCTCTTCCTGACATTCAGATGATTTTCCTTAATACCTCAGATATCAAGCGGGGGCCGGCGAAAAATGATTCACCGCCGCGCCGTCTCCACTCAGGATAGAAATACGCAAGTCGCGCAGCGAGAAAATAGGCGGAAGACCCGTACAACTTTTTATTCAGCGGACTTGTATCATTCGGAATGAAAAATTCAATCCCTCTCTTTCGAACTCGAACCGTGTTTCAGACACTCCCGAATTCCGTAAAAACTCCGGAATCACGCACAGACTAACGGACAAGGGCATGAAGAAAGAAAAGAAATCGCGGGTGCCCACTCCGGCGCATGAAGATACGGTGGATTGTGCGCCATTCTCGTGATCGCATCTCCTGCTAATCGGATCGAGCTCAGAATCTCTGTCCCGAAGCCCCGTACTCGTCGCTCCTTCTCAAACTTTCTGTCTATGAAGATCCTCTTTTGGCTGGACAACATCTCCCGGCACTCCCCTGAAGGTACTGAAGTCAGCGGGGACCGAATTTAATCTCTTCGTAATCGGGGTCCATCCATCTGAAAGTTGGCCGGGGAGCTTCGCTGCAGATTTGAACCACTCGTTGGAGGTGGGTGGGCTCTGGAGCGACCACTTCAACATACTAGAAGGCGACGGTTGGCCCATGGTCAATGTCGGAGCTCTGATGACGGCCGGAGGTGCTGTGGAGTCTAGACTCCACGGCTTCGGAGTCCAGACCGGTGGGGACAAGGGAGGTACCGTCGCGACTTGATTCGGGTCTCGCGTCTTCGAGTTATTTGCGTCGACGGGATTATTAGTTCCGCTCAAGCTCCGGGACTTCTCTTCCGAAGAGCCGGCTTCTTCGTAAATCGCGTCAGACTCGCTCGATGCCCTCGTCCGTTTCAGATCTCTCTGAGGTTTCCTCGACGCCTGGGTGCAAATTCGAATAAGTCTTGAGCCTTACTCGGGTCTCGAAATCCGAAATACTAGTTATCGGTGACGATGGTTTTTTTTTTCGAAGTAGAACCCTAATCGCATACCGTGGGTTTCCTCGTCGTGGCTCCTGTCGCAATCGGAGCGAAGATTTCTTCCTCTTTAGATTCCAAGCTCCAATCCCCTTCCTCTTTCTCATTGGATCCTTTACGAAGCCATTCGGCGTTCGCGGCTTGACCTGGGGAGTAGTCCGAGGGCGGTTGCCAGGTGCTCGATTGATATCCTGTGCCAATATTTATTTTCCCGTTTTCGAAGGTCGCATGGTTCGCTATGGGCGTGTGGGTGAAGTGACCTTGTATAACTACGTGAGGAGAAGCATCGGTCAGAAGATATCTCGGTCCTCGTCTTCTTTCGAGGCTTAGACCTAAAGTTCGCGAGACTCACCATCACCAGCACTCGGCCATTCGAAGTTCAGTCTCCCTTTGGATGGATTGACGCCATTCTTGAAGCTCAGGCTCCCGCCCTCGCTGAAAACCGGAGTCGTGAAAATCTGTCCGATAATTTGAAGTTCGTTGCGCTCTCTCCCCTTCCAGGGTTCCGGGCGAAATCTAGATCCCCGCGGGAAGTCTTTGCTCTGCGAAAAAATCTATTTGATGCTCACATCGTGTTCAGCTTGAGATCCGAATCTCGGTAGCGGAGCTCTTCCTCCTCCCGTTTTCCTAATTCGTTCTTCTTTTCTCTGGATGGAGGCTTCCTGCCTCCGATCTTCAAATTCACGTTCCATTTACCGTTGTCGATGTTCGCTTGCACCCCAACGTTTCCTGCAGGTGGATGGAGAAGACAATGACACCAGTCGTGACCTTGCAAATGGGGCAATGGCCGACCATCGTGTGTTATAGTTCCCTCCCACAGGGTTTCACATACGTTGTACATTACCGAGAATGCCGCTCTTGGCTCGGAGAACTTGTCTCAGGATCGGTCTCGCCAAGCTCGTTAAACTCTCCACCTCTCTCGAGCGGTTCCTGCTTCGACCTGAACGGGAATGAGGATATCGACTCGCTTCTTTCGTCAGATTCTCGGCATTGATCTCTTCGGTTCCTTTCAGATACAAACCTCTCCGTTTCCCTTCAGGCCTCCTCTCGATTCGAGGTTTGGGTTCCTCTTCCTCCAAGGATTCCTTCACTTGGTCAATTATATCGTTCGCGTTCCGGTCCAAGCGTTTCACGATTCGACGGATTTGTCGTCGAACAATTGTACTCTCCACACTGGTCACTACATCCAACACCAAGAGCCAGGTGGCAATCAAATAGAGTAGCTGCATGCCGCCCAGCGAGCGGATTTGGAGTCGATGACGTCGCGCGTTGAGAACTCCGTGAATCACGGACAGGGACTCCAATCTGAGACTCAGAACGCGCGAGGCATTCTTCAGACGAAATGTCTTCGATTTTGTTGGCTCTCTGTGGGTCCTACACTGAGTCGGATCAAACGATGAACTTATGAACCGCACCTCGAAGTCTTCTCAGAACACCGATGCCGTCAGAGTCTGGGCCACGAATAAATCTGCCTGGGGGAAGTGACGCCTACTTATATGACACTCGCCGGGCCGATTAGGTCTTCGCGTGCGCATTGACGAAGCCAGTGAGGCAGGCGTTATCGTCATGATGCACATAATCCAATTTGAATATATCTCAGATAAACTTTCACTATTCTCCAAGTGAATTAAATATTTTGTCACTCGTGAAGATCGGTCATAGCTCGCTCGGAGATCAAGCGAAACCGCTCCCTTGTGTAACGTGAGAACTTTCGGGGACCGTTTTTGCTGGCTTTCTCGACATTTCCAGGGGCCTATCAGGAGCAGTGGATGTCTTTGTTGCCTTCTGAATATCTAGAGAGGTGTTTTCGCAATCAAGTGTTTGGCAGAACACCGGCAATGATCACCGCGTTCAGAGACAGACGACGCATTAGGTAAGCGACTGACTGAGGTCTTCATGTCCGAGTTTTCGAGCGAAATTTCCGACTCAAGTTGAGTGACCGAGGGTCTGCGCGGGGTTAAAGTTTCCGCTCCTGATATGTGTCAATCGGAGCAGGAAAACATATCATTTTACAATCCCTGCTCCTCAAGTGGGGTCTCATGCAGAACCTTTTCCTGAGGAGTGATGGGTTCAGAGAAGGGTTGACTTACAGGGAGCTCCGCTTGTGAGGTGTATGATCCGCGTTGGTCAGTGCGATGCTCATCGACCGGAAGATCCTGAGCTTACCGCAGTGATCGGACTCCTTCTGATCGGCCCAATCATCGGTCAAGAACCCCATTCCGCAGAGCATAGTCCGGATCCGACCTACGTACCTAGAACATTAGAGCCGGGATGATTTCGACCTAACTCGGTCAGACTTCGTACCCAGCTGATGAGAAAACGCAGCGACCAGCGACGGGTCCTCCCTGGGTAAATGCGACATGTCAGAGATGCGTTCGCAATAAGCGACGGGGCCTCAGTTTTTTTTACCTCGCGAGGACAAAAAACGAGTATACCTGATTCTTGGAGAAAGTATTTCTGGAGGAAATGCTGTCATGGGTCGATGTCCCCCGGGAATTACCTGATCGCTCTCATGATTGAGAAATTGGAGTTTGCGAAAAAGATGTCGGTCAATAGACTCCATCCAGACCTTCGATGGGTGGATGGCGTTTGCGCAATCAGTTCCGATAAGACAGTAGACGCTGGCCACGACAGAGTGAAACTGAACTGAATGGCGGTTAAATGCAAATTCTTTTTCATTCGAATCGCTGACATCAGATCGACGTTACACAACCGTCGCAATGCAACGACGCGGAGCACTCCGATGTGATCTACAAACTGGGAAGAAGGGGAAGCTCTGCAGTTCCTAGAACCGTGTAGTAGGAGCCAGTCATAGTGAGAAAGAATCTAGGTCTTCATCTTCCGGATAGGAGTCCGGAGGGGTAGTCGGAACGAGGCAAATTCGGATCCCTTGCCGCAGTCGGCTCCGGGCTTCTCCAGAGAATTTGTCCTCATCCTCATCCTTCGCTGTCGCACCGATTTTTTTGGTGGTCATTTTCCCGTGCACATTCTGGGTACACTCCAGCGAGTTAATGGTAGAATGATTGGGGATCAGCGCGCAGCCGATTGGGTCGCAACTGCCGGAATTCAGGCTCTTCACGAGACGGATTCCAGTTATGAATTATGGAAGGATGGAGGAGCGACTCTCGTCTTCATTCCGATGAGCGTCTGATTGACTCACAGCTATTCAGTACTCCTTTCTTATCGGAAACTCTGGAGGAGCCCAGAAATATTTCCACGGTAGGCAACTCGATCGACGTGGGCGAAGACATATCGCGAAGAATGGGAATTGCTCCTGAGAACATTTTGGTTCCTGGCTGAATTTCCTTGCGAGAAAACTTCCGCGACTGAGTCTAGCGTAAGCAGTATGAGCCTGGCGAGTGTATAGTCTCCCACCCAAACCCCCTGATTCATGCTGTCGGAAGTGATCTCCAGTTGCTTTCCCTGGCCCCAATCAGTCCCACAAGAGTCAGGAAATTTTGATACTCAGAGATAATTCAATGCTTCCGTGCGTGACGCGTAACCACATTTCGGTCCGAGGATCAGCAGCAGGCTGAAATTGACACCGCTTTGCTGCAGCCGGCAATCGGCACAGATTTGGATAGGAAGATCCTGCTGATTTTTAGTCATAATCATGGATCGAGCTTCGAAGGGATCGTCCTCGTTTAGAAAAGTTGAGGTTTTCGGGAAAGTGATGAGGTGTCTAGCAAGCTTGACGCACGTTTCCGCCGTACCATGCCCAAGACGAAGAGACAGTAGAATATTGCGCCCTTCTTCCGAGAGCCCTCGACATCCTTGCATCGAATCCAAGGGAGCTTGATTCAGTATTTCAGAACGAGTCTCATCGTCAGCTCTGAGCATGGAGATTAGTTCTCATACGGAAAAATGATGAGATCATTCAAAATTACGGCTGATTTTGCTCGTGGCCATCGGTTCGTAACAAGTAGGCCCACGAGCAAGCCTGGAGGCGGTTAGCCCCCGCCCTCAAAGGGAGTCCTGCGTGTGCCCCTGACTGACTGGGCCCAATCGAAACCCGTGTCTGGCAAACCCTCGAAGTCGCGGACGGATCGCCCACGACGAGTTTTCCGTTGGGATTTTCCAGCTGGCAATCGTAGTGATAGAAGATTGAGGAAACGGATTGTTTGAACAGGCCGACTGGAAAATCTTCAACCCACGTTCCGTGTTCGTCGCAGTGTGTGGATATTGAACTTGTTAGGATCCTTGTCAGTTGAGAGAGTCAACGTGTCTCGACATTCCCTCTTTCCTCGATCTTCTGTATCGCAGATCAGGTGGTTATTCCATGTTTCCTTTCCGGACGCTCAACTCTTTGACCGAAAGCGAGGGTTTTATCAATGGTTTAACATTGTTCCTAGAGCGGATTGACTTTATTCCAATCGGAGTCGGGATCTGTCTCGATGAGTCCTACGAGTATACAGCGCGGATGGGCTGACCTGAATTCATTTATACAACAACGGATTTGTGAATTCGGGATCCGGTAACAACGGGTGTTCTATGATAACTATGAGTCGGATGCAGTCGTGTTGTGCCTCTGATTCGAGAAGAATTGAGTTAACATGATCGTTGAAGACCATCTACGCATCGGCCTTCTATTTGTGAGACTATTGAAATCGTCGATGATCGATCGTGGTCATATGGACAGGCATATCAGAGGAAGTCCATGTGATCGTTCCGCACTTGTTCCTCTTGATCGGGGACTTTCTCTTTCGGTATAGCTCTTCGGAAGAGTAGTATGTGCGGTTCAGGAACATGGATCATGAAATGTATCCATCCCGGGCTTTGCTGGACACCTGCGAGAGGGGGAAATCTGCTTAGAGGAGTCATAGGGAGCCTCCGCCAGAACAATGTTCCTCGCCGAAAATATTCTACGACTGTAAGCCCCGAGAATCATCACACGAGGGTAGGGTCTTGCTCGCTTGTCATGGGAAGAGAATCGCGTGTACTCACCAAGTTGTCTCCATTCCGACTCGGTCATCAGATGAGTTCGCGGAACCCGAGCAGCGATCTGCTTCGGTAGAATCACGTGGCGATACTCGTATTTGTCGTCGTAGTACTTGTCGCTATATGAGATGTCCTTCGCCGTCATTTTGAAGTCACAGAGCTCTCAGACGAGGACTCGGGTATGGGTTCCGATTCGACGAGACGAGGGTTGTCTCCACGGCGGGCCTTGAACCAATTGACGTTAAATGAAGAACGCCGAGTCGAGCTTTTCTGTAATCCCTGGTCGACAGAATGGGAAATCGAGTCGCCTTCTTTTTGACTCTGGTCATGTGTTGATCTTTCGAAACAAAGACTTCAGTCCCTAACTGAGCCCGCCACACGGGAAGTCACAGTGGTTTCGAAATGGCTCAGAGTGGGCGTACTGTGTGTTATGAAGAAATTCATTCGAACCACTCCGTGGCCGTCCGTGATTCCATGGGCACTATTGAATAATTCCAACGCTTCCTCATTGGAGTAGGGATGAGCAGCACGGGAAGTCGAAGCTTCGTCGGATCGATTTCAGCAGATGCTCGGGATAGAGGACTTTGCGCGGGCAATTTTGTAATCTTCCCATCGGACGGAACACTCCACTGACGGGCGCGCGCAGCTGACGAAGTTCAATCGATAGCATGTTCCGCGCTGGAGTTCTCCATGTGAGGACAGCGTCGAAGCATAGGAGATCTCACCCGGAACTCGATCGTGCACGACTTATTCGCACATAGTAGTGCTGCGAAGCAGCGAATCGTGGGCTTAGTCATGTTCAATCCGCACAAGGCGGGTTTAGATGGCGTTGACAAGGTAGGTTCCCGGTCAATAAATCGAGATACCGTCTTCGAGTGCGATTTATGCCGGAGCCATCTCCTCGACAAAGCAAACGTTCACGGTAAGACTTGACTCGAATGCTCTTGCGCGAATTCAAGGATCGGGTGAACAAGATCATCGAGGAGTCTTCTCGAGGAACACCATTCTGGGAGAATCAGCAACGCAAGAATGCTCGACATCAGGAACGTATCAAGAAACTTCTCGAGAAGATCGAGACGGCCTCGAATCACGTGAGTCGACTTTTTGGAGTTCAAGCCAGACGGAAACAAGGCGACTAGCTTCGGAAAACGACTCCTTTGAAAGCCAAAATCCCTCAATACAATTAACTTGCCGTAGAATGAAATCCTTGTGAGTCAGTGTCTGTGGAGGAGCTGCGAGCTCCGACTCGAGCAGGTTTCCCCGACTTTGAGAAGGCTTCAGCATCTTAATCAGGTTTCCCCCTTCAGGAGTGGTCTGAGGCGCAGACAAAAGCGGATGATTATCTTGAGCAACTCGAGCTGAACGTTCAACAGGTTGTCGTTCACATTGATATGGACGCCTTCTTTGCCAGCGTGGAAGAGCGGGATGATCCGACTCTCAGGGAGAGACCTATGGCTGTCGGAGACCACTCCATGATATCAACGTCGAATTATGTCGCTCGACGCTTCGGTGTCCGAGCGGGCCTTCCCGGCTTCATCGCTCTCAAACTTTGTCCCCAATTGGTCTTGGTCCGCCCCGATATGTACGGTTCCTACGCCGATTCCTTCAATATTCCGAATTCTTGATACTCTCGAAAGTCCTCGCTCGAAGGAGGGAGGGCTCCTTTCATTTATTACGTCCTCATGTTGCCGGCTCTATTTCCCCAGGGGCAAGTACTCAGAAGCGAGCGCCAAAGTCATGCAGGTACTGTCACGCTACGATCCGAATTTGGTCCAATTCGGCCTCGACGAAGCGGCGCTAGATATAACTGAACTCTGTCGGAACCCGGAGAAGACCCCGGACCAGGTTAGTTTCAAGTCCCGGAGCCGAGGTATCTGCGCTTGTCGGTAGCGGCGAGATCGGGGAAGTTCATCACCGTCTCATTCTCGCTTCAGATCGTTGCCGAAATCCGACAGGACGTTCGAGACACCACGGGTCTCACGTGTAGCGCTGGAATCGGGCCGAATCAAATGGTTGCGAAAATGCTTGCGGATGTCAATAAGCCGAACGGGCAGGTACATTGATGACGCATATGATTCCGAATTGCGGCTCGCTGAGCATCTTGGTGAGAGACGCCGTGTCTTGGATTTCAGTTCCGATTAACGACTCCTGCCGAGATCGAATCGTTCATAGAAAATCTCACCGTGCGGAAAATATTTGGCGTTGGCCAAGTTCAAGAGAAGGTAATTTTCGCCTGCCGTTAAGGCCGATCTCGCTAGCGTATAGTATTCAGTACCATTACGTGACATTCTTCGTCCGTGCCTTCCAGATGCTGGCCGCCCTGGGATGCGTGAACTGCTCTGATCTCATCGACCAGCGAGCGAAACTTTTCCTGGGTTTCAGTGACGCAACTGCGAAATCCTTTCTAGCCGCAGCGAAAGGAATATGCGACGGTTTAGTGAACGACTCAGGTAGATGGGAACCCTGACATATCGGGTGGTGAGGTACTCGGCGCGATGAGTTCGTCAGCGATTCCTGATGGATTTCCTTTCGCAGAAATCTCATCCCGGACAAGACGGTCCAAGAGTGCCGAGACCACATTCAAGGATTCGGACAACGTGGAGTTTTTGACAGAAGTTTGCCATCACCTTTCGGAGAGACTCTCTGAGGATCTCGCAATCAGCGATTTACAAGGAAAATTGATCACGGTGAAATTCAAGACCAGCTCGTTCGATGTCTTCAGTCGGTCCGTAGCCTTAGAGCTGCCAACCAGGTCGCTGAAGACAATTTCCACGCAAGCCACCCGAGTTTTGAAGAGTATGCTCGCTCGCAATCCAGGGACTAAACTCCGCTTGTTGGGCGTTCGCATGTCGAGTTTCCAGGAAGCAGACGGGAAACAAGCAACTCTGAGTCAACTCTTCAAGTCGACAGCAGCACCGCCGAGGGATGAGCCGAAAACAGAATGCCTGATCGAGAAAAGTGAAGAAGCGTCACCGCAGCCGGGGCCGACTCATAAGCAATCGCCCTCGCCCTCAGCGAGCGAGGCTCGTCTACTCGACGACGATGAAATTATCGATCTCGACGACAGTGAGAATTCCGCATCCCCGACTGAAGCGATCGCGGAAGAACCGGGCTCGACTTTTTCGGACAGGTCGACCGCTCCAACAGCGGATTTGATTGAAGAGACCTATTGTCCTATTTGCGCGGTCATCATGCGGAACGTCACGGAAGCGAAAGTCAATCTCCACATAAATAGATGCATGGATAAGGAGCAGCGCAGGGAGCAGATGAAGAATAGCAATACTACATGCGTGAAGCTCACTCCGAAAGCGAACAAACCGAAGGGGGGTGTTAGGAAGCGCTCCTCAAACACTTTGAAAAAGAAGGACTCTGGCTCAATAACAAAATTCTTCACGAAGTAGTTCCCTGACAATCTTCCTCATTGTCTTCCGAATTATTACCTCGCTTTTGGAGTGGTCAGTTGTGAGCTTATACAAACGGCATACCTTCTAGATATAGATTTGACAAGTCCATGAGAGCGCACATCATCGATGCATGGTGCGGTCCGAGCATTGAGTCAGGCTGTGATCATTTAATAAAATGGCAACCGTTGAGTGAGATGGAGAGAGCATCCGAGGTCTCTCCTAATTTCAACTTCAATCCTGAAGTGACCGAGCTCTTCGGATCAGAAGGTGCTCGTCGATTCGGCGAGGCTCGTTTCCGTCCATGGGAATGCCTCCCCAATACTCACTGTTCGCTTCTCGAGCATTCTTACGTTTATCGGAATCTCCATCATTTGCTTATGAATACGAGTCCGACCCGCGATGCGATTATGTGCTCCCACCCGAGTTGGGATCCTCGACGGAGCTCCTGTAGTACTCTTGGGATCATTTTCTAATACGACTACGATGAGGAAAAGCTCCTGAAAATGGCAGGTGGCCTCGCGGAATTCGACATCCAATACGACCGCGGACACCGTCCAAGCCTCGATCGGGGTCCCGTCCATCGTCACTGAATCGTTCTATCGAGACCGTCGTGATGAGATTTGCATGATTTCGTTCAGCGGCTATCATTGCCCAAACGCTGGATCGTCTCCGGCGGATATATGATTTCCGTGTCCGTATTCATTTGCAAACGCGTATTGCGGGAATAAGATTACTTGTCGGAATGATTCGGAGAATTTGCGATCGTAATAAGCCGTCACGCTCTTCACTCGATGAGCCGACCTCAATTTGAGGAATCTTCACCCGTTCGATGGGGAATCCCGTCGAAGCTCACGGCGTCCCGGTACTAGCCCTGAAAAATAGCCCGAAAAACTGAGATTGCAGTTCCATTGCGTTTCTTGATCAATGCCGAGAAGGGCTCTAGTTTCGTCGCCGTCCTGCGTTTGAATCCAAAGCCTGCTCAGCAGCGCTCACTTCGCTTCACGGAATTCCGCGTTACCCTGGAGACACGGATCCGCGACTTTTGGAGGATCGATATCGGGAAACAGAACTGGGCTCATAGCTCGGCCGAAACAAGAGCGCTCCCGGGCGTCCCATCGTCTTGGGATTTTCGGGCTCCAAGCCATGATCGCGCCGGGCCGGCTCTTAACGGGGCTCGAATCCCGAGGCAGATGAGGGCGCGCAAACCTCTTCGACTTGGAATTCTGCAGAGACATCTCGACCTGGACAGGGGGATGCGATCATAATGAAGAGAACTCGGAGATACGAGTTGATAGGAAGATATTATCCAGGGTATCGATCCCTCAATCCCGTCATAAGGGGCCATGACAATGCACAGGAATCAGAATCGTTAGTCCATCGGTATCGGGTCTTCCCTCGACATTCAAAATCGACGTGTGAATATCCAGATAGGGGACATCACTGATTACTGGTCCCTAGAGCCACACAGCGATAACCGGTGACATCAGAGAATGATGGATTTCCGCAAGACTTCAATCCAAAGTCGATCGTCATCAGACTCAGCCAAAGTTATCGTGAGCGAGTCGAGCGCCATCTGTGGCCGCTCCGCGAAGCCGCACCGGCAGTCAACTCACTTCCAAATCACGGCCCTGCTTCTTAGTCGGAATAAACAGCAGCTGACTTCATCGACTCCGGCTCTCTGCGAAGGTTAGTAGAAGTGTCAATCGTTCTGTAACCGAAAATTCAGGCCTCCTCGGCGATGACATCGGAATCTTGGGACCGTTCATCTGTGCTATCGACCACAATGCAGAGTCGAGACTGCTTCGATTAGAGTACTCGCACCGCTGTTCGCACCGCCTCTCACGCAGTAGTTCCAGGGGAAGTCACAATCAAGCTCCTCGTATGAATCTCCTCCATCCCATATTTTATTCAATGCCGAGGTTCTCCCGGAAAAATGGTCGTGATTTGGGTTCAGAAGATTTTCGGGTGGATCGACTCTGCCAGAAAATTTTTTTGAGCGCTTCTCTTTCTCCAAATATCCGATCAGTGTGTACTGACCCCGACACTTGCAGCGGCGAAGAGCGCCGGTGAATTCATCGGTCAGAAGACTCGCTCCCCAACCGAATAACCCAGATAATCACTCTCAGTGGCGGCACATAAAAATCTCTACGGCGTAAGGGAATCCTCCCGTAATGGGTTCAACGAAACTTGTCATTTCATAGAACACAGGCATCGATGTCGACTCTGCGATCGCTGCGGTGTCTACTTTATGAGTGAAATGACTCATTTGGTCGGGAGTGACAGCATAGACACTTACTCATACGGCACGGACACTCATGACATGACAGAGGCATTCCTACTATATGCAGTTTCGCGCCGCCGAAGATGATTGGATCACACGTCGGAGGCGGGGAACCACCCTTTGCTCGTATTTCCCATCGTGACAGAGCCCAATGACGCGGCTGCCCTAATCTGCACTCATTCCATGGACGAATCTGTCGCACACATCTCCGAAAACGACAGCCGGAGATCTCGATTCCAAGAGAGAGACTACGGCCAGATAGACTGCTGCACCGCGTCATAGTATCGGGATCTCTCGGTGTAGCAGTCGATTGTCATTAGGATCCGGCTGTGCACCGATCGCCAGAAAAAAATATCACACGAGTTCATGTTTCATAACTTTCGCACCTCTCTTTTTGAGTTCTCCTCCCTTACCCAGAATGGACCAATATCTCCCTTGGACCATCTCAATGATAGCATTAGCAGGTTGACGACTGCATTGCGCTCGTTTACGGTCGGCCACCGCGCCGCCGTCGACCTTATCGACGAGTCAAGTGGTCAAGCGATGCTCGCGCTTAGGAAGTTAATCTTGAGCCCCGATAGATTGAATAATACCCGAAAGTCGGGTTTCGTTAGCTGTACGTGTCGTGAGAGCAGCGCCGGTGACGGAAGTTCTTCTCCGCTCCGGGGCGTCTCCGCTCAAACTGTCAATCCACGTCGAGCTTTCAAGACGGAAACCCGAATCGATCGTATCTTCAAGTTCTCGCGTCACTAAAACAGGTTCATACGGATGGATGAGGAAGCTTCTGCTTTGCAGTCGGCCTCCCAGGGTATCCAACAATCGAAAGGGAACTCACAGCCACGACGGGGCGGGGAATCCATTCTATCGCCTCTGTTTCGAAAACTGATCATACGACGCAGACTTCCTCACATTATCGATCAAAGCCTGTCCCGGAAGTCAGACATAGTCGAGGTTTCGAGGCCCCGCAAAGCTGAGCCTCGTGAGTCGTTAGGTTTGGATCTTGATCGAAAATCGCAGAGCGCGCAGGACTTTTCGCTCATAGCCAATGGACCCCAGGGACCAGAGGTTCTGTGTCCTCCGAATGAAACTATTTGGAATAGTACCCCGGCGTTTGCCCCTTCCCCGCCCTGATTCGCATGGTACTCTGGATGAGAGGCAGGCGGTGATCGGTTATCGGTTGTTCGATTACAAATGAGCAGGGCGAAATTTTTCAGAATAAGGCTCTTCGGAGAGATGTTTTGTACGAAAATGGTTAGCAGCATTGACTCTGCGCCGAGAGTTCGGAGCTCGCAAATCAGGGCTGGAGGAGAAAGAATTGGAGCGCTCGATTTGATTGAGGCTATCTGTACGCACCACTCTCATCGCATTCCCGGTGGCTGGCGGCGAACACCATCTCCGAGGCGTTTTCGCGCCTCGAACGATCGTGTCCGAATACTAGTAGGATCTCGCGCTCTCCCGCGGAGCCGAGGTGATCACAGCCTTCAAAAAAAAGAGGTGAAACTAGGAGAAAAAGCCCTTCTTCTCTCGCTGTAAACCGTATGTCCGCGTTTTTTTTTCGCGGTAGTTAGCGGCGGAGATTAGCGGTTAAGCGCGGTTCCCAATCCGCGTGAACACGGTGTACTACTCACGGGGCGTATGTAACTGATTAAGCCCTTACTCAACCCGATTGTTGGGAATACAATGTTATGTTAAACTTGGAATTCTTCTTTCTGTCTTTCCATCATCCGCACTCGATTATGGTCAAGGCGTCCCAATGAGCCGATTCATAGGGGCGTGAATGTGCAAAGGAGAAGAGCTCCCTGCAATGTCTCTATAGAGGGTGCTCAGTCCCAGGTGCTCGAAGGGATGGCGACCTTAGAATTTTCTCTGGAATCGGGGAGCGGGAGAGCTGTGATTCAGATTATTTTCTCATTCGCTTTTTTGCCGTTGGTCCGACGAGATATCCGTCAGGAGCGTCCCATACGACCAGGGAGAGCTTCTCACTCCCCGCATTGAACATAAAGTCCGCGAGAATCTTTTGTGAAAATCCGCGATGCCGAAAGATTCATTTCTGCGGACTTCTCGTCATGTTTGATAATACATATGGTTGGATATGGGAGAGTCACACGGGTCTTGCACCGGCGTTCTGGGGTCTAGTTGGAGGCAGGTAAATCAAGGCTTTGAGATCCCAAGGAGCCCCGTCTCTTTCGAGATCCTTCGCGGAACTCAGTTTGAAGCGGATACTTATTTCTGAATGAATTCAACCCACTGAGAGTATTATTCGTTCTGCAGGAGACGCACACCTCTCCAGGCTGACAGCTCACAGACATGGGCCAGCAGCAGGGAGTGCCCGCTGTCAATGGTGACTGGGAAACGAGAAGCACATTCTCTACATCTTCGAGAAGATTCCGACGAAAACTGAGAAAAAGTTTCAGGTCGAGCCGCAACCGCTCATGTCGCGATCTCAGCGCCACGTAAGTATACGGACTTCCCCCGGCGAGCAGGAAGGAATCATATGATGGGGAACATAACGCCTACGCCCGAATCCTCCCAGATTCCAGTACAACGTGAACGATAACAGCAATTATGAGCTGCTCAACCTGAACACAGCCAGTGAGGACGAGTTGATGACCTTGACAGGAATCTCGCGGAAAATTGCGCGGGACATTATCGACCACAGGAGTGCCATCGGAGGTTTCCGGAAGGTGTGTCAGGAAAAACGGCCAGGATCTGAGTGTTTAACTTCCTGCCTTCGTTTTCCGAGTGAGGATCGAGCTCTACTGTTTTCGTATTCTCATTCTGGAATGAATATTTTCCTCCCCTCGCCACAGGTAGAAGACCTCGCGGTGGTGGCTGGCGTCGGTGCCGCCCGACTCGAAGTCCTGCGACACGACGTATGCGTGAAAAACAACTTAGTCGATTGCGTTTCCCATTCTCTGGATTCTCTCAATTTAACAAATCAAACGAAGTGAGTGAAAGCGATCGATACCTCGATTTTTCTCCTTGCGATCTCCCGACCGAAGATCCCGATGGGGGTTGGGTGACTCGATTGAAGTGAATTCATGGGGGGCATGTTCCAGGGGCATATCTCGTGTGAATATAAACACGGCGTCGATGTTTGACCTGATGGCTGTACCTGGGCTCACTCAGAACATGGCTGCCAGTATTTGCCACGCTAGGGACAAGAAGCTACGCTTCAAGACTGTGGACTCTCTTCTAAAAATTAGAGGTTAGCGAAGCTGCGACGGAAAACGACCAGAATCGAGCACGGATTTGTCGGCAGAGCTTATGGAAGAGAAATTTCTCCATCGACAGGTATGACACCTTCAAAATTCGCCGCTCTCCGACCACACTTGTCGACTGACGACGAACCTTGCGACTGCGATGCGGTAATGAACGGTTCCAACGAGCTGACCAAAACGCGCCCTCCAACTTCGCCCAGCATTTCTATGAAGTCTAGAAAGTCCAGAAGAGCCGATTTGGTAGATAACCAGATCGACCTCGACGTGTACCGACTCGTCTCACATCTTGCGGTGGTGAGTTGCCACTAGAAACGCCTCGGGTGACCGCCTCGATGGATACCACATCCATGAATATGTACCCGATCGGGAGCAGGATTCGATATTTATCCAATAGCTGGATGATATCTTTTATAATTCGCTTTTACACCCGAAAGCGCCCGGTCCCGTCCCGGACCGACGACATGACCCTGTCTCAGAATCGATTACGAATCGCTCTATGGAACCTGGAGGACATGACCCTAGATAAAGCTTCGAATTTCGGGGTTCAAGAAGTCGTTTGCCGCACTATCCTCGAAAACGAGTACGCATCCACAATCGAGCTTTCGACTCTTCGGAATCGCGCCCGCAATGGGATTGCACACGGAACAGCAGGGACGACTTTTCTCAAAATACTTCATGATTCATAATTCGCAGCATATCGATGATGGTGTGTCAGGACATTCGGTCCTTCCTGGTAGGTGACAAGTTCACGACGGAATTGAATCAGCCGCTCCTGTCTCGAGTAGCTTCTTGGGAGTCGGCGGAGCGCCGGTGGCATGCGGTGTTCCCAAGGAGAATCGATCAAGGCGACGGGCGGGCGATTCCTGGACTGTCTAGAAACCGGGAAAACTCGGCCGGTATTTTATATAACGCTACGCATGGTTTACGCCATTTGGTGGTGAAGCTCGTCGATCTTCAAGAGGATTTGACACCGGCGCTAGTGACTCAATTCGAGGTTAGAATGAATCGACCAGGTTGCTGGGCGGGTATCAGGAGGTATACATCAATCAATAATAATATAGATATTCGTGGTCAGTCGTATGTACTTCCATCTGCCAATTTTTTCAGATGTCCGAACACTTCCGCCTTTCCGTAGTTTCCGTAGACCTTGACGGATTGGAACCGAATTCTCTTCCTGAATTACTGACGGATTTCATCGATAAACTTGCCGATGCTCTCGGGGACGCGGAAAATATTCTGGTATGCGGAAACTTCCTGTCGCCTCCAACCGACCACGGTTAGTCACGTCGATGTGAAGCTGGTAATCGATGCGCTTCCCTTGATGCGTGGATGAGCGTCATTCGACTCGAGGGTCAAACCGGTCTCGTCGAGAAGACGTCAGAGAGTAGATACATCCGTAATATCCGTGAAGAAACCGCATCAAGGTTTCGTGTATGCTTGAGATCGCTACACTGCTCGATCTCTCCAAACGCGGAAATCTCTCTTGTTCCACAGCTTTCGATGAGATGATACGTTTGGGCTTCCAATTGTTGCACCCGATATCCATCCAAGAAGACGATCATCTCCATATATGGTGCTCCGCTGGTGTTGGAGCGCTTTGTCGCACAAAAGAAGCGATTCAGATACGGCAGGGCCTCAGTCATCCGATGATTCCGAGAGGTACGTATTCCCGTCCTAGACGACGTATCTTC
>NW_003805463.1:1152702-1153688 GCF_000255335.2 Galendromus occidentalis
TTCACCTACTCCGATCTGAATTCTTCCATCATATTGCCGTCTTGTGTTCCGTAATTCATGCATCCTTATCTGTTCCGAAAGGCCGTTGGCATCTTGGCGGAGCTGTGAGCTCTCACAAACCGACGGTCGTGGATTTGAGTCTCCCGGAGCCGAGGGGAGCCTTGCGATCGGGTCACGGCCGTGTTCTCAACAACGGCATGGTTTGCGCAGATTGAGGAGCCGTTATCGATCCCGTGTTCGCAAGCGAGATATAACGAGTGAGACTGTACAGCACGCGCACGAATAATTGTCGACAACTCAGGTTCGCGATTCCGAAACGACCAACGTATGTAGATGTACAAATTTAACATCTCTTAATGAAAACGTTTAATCTCCGTCGCGCGCGGCTCCTCAGCGTCATGAGGAGTGAAATTCCTAGGAAATAAACACATGTTGCATCGATCGAGACCACACGCCGGTCATCGATGTTTTTTACTCCGTAATTCACGTGCAATGAATCAATGAGAATATTCCTAGGTAGAATTTGAATCGTCTGAAACTCACAGTATCGAATCTCTCGGTAACAAAGGAGCCAGTCAAGATGGAACGCACATTTTTAGTAAGTAAGTTCGAAGGATCGCATTCGAAGGGAAGAAGACTCCAAGCCGATTCTTATCAGAGGTTAGGGATTTTTTGAGAACCCCGCGTGCGATCGAGGGGAGTCCCCACCTCCGGCCGATTCCGATTAGAGTTTCGCTTTGATGGAAGCGATCTTCGGCTTGTTGAGGAAATCCTCCCACCACGGAACCCGAGCCAGGTTCCCACAGGAAGCGCTCCCACCGTGCAAGAACGATTGCATGAGCCGCTTGTACACTTGCCCATCCGAATGTCCAAGCACGGACTTGAGTATGAAGTCTGGCGGAGCGACGGCGTCGGCGAGCGCAACCGCCTCGTCCTTCAGCGTAGAACAGAGATCTCTAATCTGGCCTCTCAGCCTCCGACTGAGT
>NW_003805463.1:1153708-1159252 GCF_000255335.2 Galendromus occidentalis
CCCGAGAGTTGTTCCGAAACGTTCCGACTGATTTCTAACCTTGGGAACGTATCGACCCTCGGGAGAAACGTCCCCGGTTTTATTTAAGAGATTCTCTCGCGGAATGGCGTAGTGATCGAAGATGCAGAATCCGTTGTCGACTCCGTGCAGCCCCTGTTTCGGCCCCATGTCTCCCACGGTCAAGCCTGGAAAGGGGATAAGCGTCCTCCGGTCTCGGAGAGGTACAACGAAGCAATGCAGACCGTGGCAAACGCCGTCCGGCGTGTAGAGTTGAGCGAACACCAGGGCGTCCGTGGCGCTCTGTCCTAGATTCCCCGACCAACACTTAGCGGCTTCGATATCGGGCGTATGCAGAATGAATGCCTGCGTTTTCGGGTCGTAGCGTGCCTCGGTGCGCAATCCTCGGGTATTCGTGCCGTGGCTCAATTCAGTCATTGCGAAGCAGCCGATCGCTTCGTAATTTTTGATCTCATCGATAAATTTCCTATGAGTTTGAGTACCCAGGCTCCTCAAGGCCCCGACGAGTATATCGACCGAAAGCCATTTTTTTACACAGAATGAAGGGTCCACACCCACGCAGCAATGCTCCACAGCCATCGAGATCACAGGGTTTTCGAGTACTTCCTGATTGGTGAAAAACTCGTACTCCATCATTCTCTTCATCTGAAGGGAGGCTCTGCGACGAATTTCCTCTATCGACCTCGGAGACTCATCTGACCTCGGCGCGAACAACGGATCTCTTGCCAGGGTACGCCATGTACGGAGCTTGACGAGGACGACCGCTTCACCTGCAGGGAATGGAAGAATTGACTCTCCACGATGATTATACTCGTATCGACGGTGCAATCTGGCTTCAGCATCTCTCTATTCTGAACGCATATTCGAAGCGTCTCTTGCTTAGATACAACGACCTGCGAGAACTAATACGCGCAGAACTTTCTCGATGGAAAATCGCAAGCCAGTGTGCCCATGAGAACCGGAACCCCGTCCCGACTAGCGAGGGCTGAGACACTTTCGAAAAATCCTCGCCTAAAGACCCGAGACGTAAGCCCCCTCGAGGGCGAAGCAGCCGATCGAGGGAGCTATCTTGGAGCAGATTATCCATCACAGGAGGGAGGCTAGCCAATTGGGGCAAAAGCGTCTCATCGCGGAAGCTCCGGTCGTGTGGACACATGGGGAACTTCCCGAGGTAAGGGACACTCACAGTCTGAGCACAAGGTTTAAGAAGACTAGGCAAGGATCCGGTCAAGCGCTTCCTCTCGAAGTCGGGGACCCGGGACTATCTGATACAGAGCGAGAGCTCTACCAAATCCCTGAGTTGGCGTCCCCTTGAGGTGATCGAGCAACCTCGAGAACACGATAGAGAGATCGGATCCTAGTTTTGCGCCGAGTCGAGCTGCGTCGCTTCAGCCTGCGTCACGAGGTAGGGGACGTCGTTTCATGCTGTGACGACTCCTCCTAGGGGGTATCGGGCTCGAACTGATAATAATCAAAGGGAGGACGAAACATTCGGAACGTACCCTCTAGTTGGATGCGGAGCTTTCTCCAGTCAAACGAAGCTCGATTCCTGTACGTATCAAGCGGTCCAGGTGGGAAAACGTCGAAAAGCTCAAGGAGCTCAACTTTCTCACTGCCCTGCATCATTCGAGACTCGTCGTACTGAATTTCTGAAGAGGAACAAGGACTGACTGTGCACAGGTGTAGTCGGTTCCGCAGGAAAAGGTCCGGCTGAGAGAGATCACCCCGAGGGAGTGATTGGTCGGTGGCGGGTCAGCCGGCTTGTATGCGGAAGCGGGAAAGATCGATCCTCAACTCGATAATTTTCCGCTCGGCGTGAACTTTCTTCTTGTTGAGAGGGTCCTGGGAACCCCGAATGGGTAACGAATTGAACGAGTCATCACTGTCAGTCAATCCAAGCTTTCATACCAGTTATTGATTCCGGGGCGTGCTCTAATCGCCAAGATAGAGGAATTCATGTCACATTCACCAATCACAGAATTTGAAATTCTACCCAAAAATGACTGTAACGGTACACCTGATTCAAGCAACAAAGTGAGATCTCCATGCCATCTCTCCCCTATAGAATAAAATCGCAATGTTCGTCGGTCATCGAATCAATTTGCGGCGCACAGTGGTCCAGAACGGCCAATGAGTTTATTTCAGGTGGCTTGGCTTTGCAAATCACGCACTGAGCCATGTTAGGCACTTCATTGATGATCTGGATAATCTTGCCGTCGATCATTGATAGGATCATTTTGAAGTCCACTGAGAAAGTTGATCCTCTCACCGTTACTACGAATGTTTCGAGGTCCGATATCTCTTCTTCGACTCGAGCTACGTGTGCTTTGATCACTTCCGGTGTCTCCTTCGTCAGCTCGAATCTAAGGGGTCGACAATAGTAGATGAAGGTTTGGGATTGTTCCTGGAGATAACCGTTTCCTCAGAAGTCTTGCTGAGTCGGAGAGAGGTCACAGAAACGATAAATAGATTACCGTCTGAAAGAGAATCACACAAGGACGCCTGTTTGTACTCCGAGTGTCCAGAGGATCCATCGCAGCCCCATTTTGACAAAAAAAGTCAAGTGCTCCTCCAACAGGTTGAATTCTGGCTCCGGTAGCGAACTGGGCAACCGCTTCACCGAGTGCTCTAGGGGATCTCTCGGTAAGACGGAAGCGTGCTTCTCTGTTGGTTCGATGTTGGTCGGATAGCATTGTTTCTTCTCACATCAGTCAAAACCTTGTTGTATGCAGGGAAAGCATCAAGACCAAGCTCTCTCATCAATTCAAGTCTCAGATCTATGTATAGTTCCTTCGCTATGTTCAGATCGAGCGAGAGTTGTAGAGCCTTCAGGGGATTGACGCTGAATATAAGTTTCGCTCAATTTTTTTTCTTCTTTTCTTTCGTTTTCCCATCTTTTTTTCTTCGCCTTTTCTTTCCTCTCCCAAGAATGTTTCTCCTTTCATTCGGACAACCATATTCTGGGATGAATTCCCGACAGAAAACATCGCCATGCTCCGCGCACCGATCGCGCAACCTCCGAGACCCAAAATGGAGTCCGGGCATCGAGACGCATGCTGAAAAATCGTTATATAAAATCGCATTCGGAGGCGAACCTGATTTGTGGCCGTTCTGGACCACTGTGCGGCGCTTTTCTTCCTCGAACAGACTTCCAACTCTTCTCAATCGATGCCCAATCCCCTGAGTGAGGTCAAGATGTACCAATGAAGCTGCCTAGACGCATGCTTTCAGCAATATTCACGTCTTCTTTCCCCAACTAATTTTTATTTTTTAGCTTTTGTGAGGCCTTTCCGCTATGATGTCACCGCAGCTTTTCTGGGCGCCAAGCGCCCTGACCGCTGGTCTCCTATCTTCTACCTTCTCCTTCGATACATATGAAACTCAATGAACCCTACGGGTCCATCATGGCCCTCTTGGCTCGGGAACTCAATGTAACTATCTGGCATGAAATTTGACTGGATGAGGAAGGAAGCACCAAGGAAGGTTCCGAGCCTGCCAGCTCTGAGAAAAATGAACCGCTTTGTAGTCAACCAGTCTTTCCGTGTTGCCAACTTCCTCGTGAGGCATCGTCGTTCTTCGGTGTTGAAAATCCAGTGATGTCTATGAAGTTTCGCACTAATTCAGCAGATTCTCAACACCAAAGAACAACAACTATGCTCTGCCGCGCTTGTTGACGACGAATCGGTCGAACCCGCTCATGGGATGATGCTCCGAAGTCCTGGAAAACTCTCTTACATCCAGCTTTCTCTCAAACCCGAGATAAATTCTCCACACCTCATTCAAGCAATGTTCTTATTCATTCAGTGACTGAAGCATCGTATGGAATGTGTTTATACTGCCGAATCCTGCAGATTCATGCGGAGATCAGTTTTATTTAATTGGATTTGATTTCTGAAATGAGTTGTATCGTCTAGCACCCGGACCTTTTCTGCCGTGTCGGGCGTTTCCCGAGACAGCAAGGCTGCTGAATTCCGAGCTCAATGAATCGCGAGGGTCTGCGAGCAAGAATATCAGCTGAATGGACGCGACGAATGTGCCAGAGCGGCGCAAAAGAGAGCCTGCGATGTAAGGTGACGAGGGGGAGATTCGAGAAGGATTTCCCTCATTAGAAAGGCCCCCATCATGGAATCTAATGAAAGTGGGGATAAGGAGGATGTCCCCAATAACCGGTTCCCTTTCGACTCTTAAACGCGAAGTTTCCATCATGGGAGCCTGTCAGGGAAAGAGAAGAGGAGACGAAATCCGTCTCAAATCCGGTAACCCCTCATGAACGGGTTCGACCCCTCGACTCTGGGATCCCCTGCTCCAGCAGGAGAAGCATCAGTTGACGGTTGTTTCGATTCTAGCCTCACGAAGTCCCATCTCAGTCACGGAAGGTAGCTGATCTGGGATTTGTACACGTCAACTAGCGTAGACCAGCGGTAAGGGAGTGATTCGTATTTCATTTCGTCGTTCTCATGGAGATGAATCGTCTCGCTAGCTACTACGGGCGGCCCGCTACAGAAGCAATTGGGTTTCTGAGGTTGAAAACCATGATTGACTCTTTCGTAATCTTTCACGCAGGGAAGGGATCTTCGGAAGTGTTCCTCTCCGGTTTCGAAATTTCCGAGAGCGTCTCAATGGACTCGCCGCTCAAGCGGGGTTCGCTAGGACGGCATGGTTTGCGCAGATTGAGGAGCCACTATCGATTCCGTGTTCGCAAGCGAAATATAACGAGTGAGACTGTACAGCACGCGCAAGAATGATTGTCGACAACTCAGGTTCGCGATTCCGAAACGACCAACGTATGTAGATGTACAAATTTGACATCTCTCGATGAAAACGTTTAATCTCCGTCGCGCGCGGCTCCTCAGCGTCATGAGGAGTGAAATTCCTAGGAAATAAACACATGTTGCATCGATCGAGACCACACGCCGGTCATCGATGTTTATTACAGAGTAATTCGCGTGCGATGAATCGATGAGAATACTCCTAGGAAGAATTCGAATCTTCTGAAATTCAGAATATTAAATCTCCCGGTAACAAAGGAGCCAGTCACATCGGAACGCACATTTTCAGTAAGTAACTTTGAAGGATCACATTCGAAGGGAAGAAGACTCCAAGCCAATTCTTATCAGAGGTTAGGGATTTTTCGAGAACCCCGCGTGCGATCGAGGGGAGTCCCCACCTCCGGCCGATCCCGATTAGAGTCTCGCTTTGATGGAAGCGATCTTCGGCTTGTTGAGGAAATCCTCCCACCACGGAACCCGAGCCAGGTTCCCACAGGAAGCGCTCCCACCGTGCAAGAACGATTGCATGAGCCGCTTGTACACTTGCCCATCCGAATGTCCAAGCACGGACTTGAGTATGAAGTCTGGCGGAGCGACGGCGTCGGCGAGCGCAACCGCCTCGTCCTTCAGCGTAGAACAGAGATCCCTAATCTGGCCTCTCAACCTCCGACTGAGTGAAGGACCGCTCGCGTAACCGCCGGCGTAGAGGTCCGCCTGACGTTTCTCGAGATGCCACAGGGCGAACATCAGCCCGACT
>NW_003805463.1:1159485-1163647 GCF_000255335.2 Galendromus occidentalis
CTAACCTTGGGAACGTATCGACCTTCGGGAGAAACATCCCCGGTTTATTTAAGAGATTCTCTCGCGGAATGGCGTAGTGATCGAAGATGCAGAATCCGTTGTCGACGCCGTGCAGCCCCCTGTTTCGGCCCCATGTCTCCCACGGTCAAGCCTGGAAAGGGGATAAGCGTCCTCCGGTCTCGGAGAGGTACAACGAAGCAATGCAGACCGTGGCAAACGCCGTCCGGCGTATAGAGTTGAGCGAACACCAGGGCGTCCGTGGCGCTCTGTCCTAGATTCCCCGACCAACACTTAGCGGCTTCGATATCGGGCGTATGCAGAATAAAGGCCTGCGTTTTCGGGTCGTAGCGTGCCTCGGTGCGCAATCCTCGGGTATTCGTGCCGTGGCTCAATTCAGTCATTGCGAAGCAGCCGATCGCTTCGTAATTTTTGATCTCATTGATAAGTTTCCTATGACTTTGAGTACCAAGGCCTCTCAAGGCCTCGACGACCATATCGACCGAAATCCATTTTTTAAGATAGAATGAAGGTTCCACAGCCAAGCAGCAATGCTCCACAGCCATCGAGATCACGGGGTTTTCGAGTATTTCCTGCTTGGTGCAAAATTCGTACTCCATCATTCTCTTTGTTTGGAGGGAGACTCTGCGGCGAATTTCCTCTATCGACCTCAGAGACTCATCTGACCTCGGCGCGAACAACGGATCTCTTGCCAGGGTACGCCATGTACGGAGCTTGACGAGGACGACCGCTTCACCTGCAGGGAATGGAAGAATTGACTCTCCACGATGATAATACTCGTATCCACGGTGCAATCTGGCCTCAGCATCTCCCTATTCTGAACGCATATTCGAAGCATCTATCGCTTCCATGCAACGACCTGCGAGAACTAATACGCGCAGAACTTTCTCGATGGAAAATCGCAAGCCAGTTTGCCCATGAGAACCGGAACTCCGTCCCGACTAGCGAGGGCTGAGACTCTTGCGAAAAATCCTCGCCTACAGACCCGAGGCCCTACAATCTTGTTTCCTCGGGAATGACTTGGAAGAGAGATGATGAAATGACTGAATAATCATGTTATATTCTTCGAGGCGCCTATGAGCCCCAGGAATCGCTCCTCTGTCGGGGCTAGACGAAGAATTTTCAGATCGATGTCGCGGAGCGCCTCCTCGCGGGTATCGTAAGTCCACTCGGAGGAGCTGACTCGGAGCAGATTATCCATCACAAGAGGGAGGCTAGCCAATTGGGGCAAAAGCGTCTCGTGGCGGAAACTCCGGTCGTGTGGACACAACGGGGGACTCCCAGAGGTAAGGGACACTCACAGTCTGAGCACAAGGTTTGAGAAGACTAGGCATGGATCCGGTCAAGCGCTTCCTCTCGAAGTCGGGGACCCGGGACTATCTGATGTAGAGCGAGAGCTCGACCAAATCTCTGAGTTGCTGTCCCTTTGAGGTGATCGAGGCACCTCGAGAACACGATAGGGAGATTGGATCCTAGTTTTGCGCCGAGCTGCGTCGCTTCAGCCTGCGTCACGAGGTAGGGGACGTCGTAACATGCTGTGACGACCCCTTCTAGGGGGTATCGGGCTCGAACTGATAATAATCAGAGGCCTTTTAGGCTCGTGTATCTCATAGCAACGGTTCCGCCCTTGACTGAAGACCTCCAGAGGGAAGACAACCTTCCAGAAACCGAAGCTCTTCGGGAGTCTCGACGGTTGTGGGAGATAAAGCTGACCGAAGCCGATCCGGGTATCTTCTATACTGAGGCATTCAGCTCAGATAAATGGAAACGGGCCAATTATGAAAACCGGCACCTGGTGACCCGTTTCGCCATGCACGGTTTCCACCATAAGATCTGCGCTCGCAAGGGTTTCCACTCCCCATCAGAGAGCTGCGCTTGCATGCTATGCGGGGTAGCGCGCGACACTCATCATCTAATGGATTGCAAGCATCCTGTTCCCTTGAGGGAACTTAGCTAATATTTAAATCAAGAACTGATCTTCAATTAATGAACTTATTTTTATTACTAGCGCTCCCGGTCGCCGCTTCGCGGCGACTCGGTATGGCTTCGCTCACTCCACATGCGCTGGCTCCGACTGCGCTGGCTCCGGGTGCGCTTGCTTTGGTCGCGCGTGCTCTGGGTGCGCGTCCCGTTTCCCCGCTTTCCCGTTTTCTCGCTTTCCCGTTTTCTCGCTTACCCGTTTTCTCGCTCACCCGTTTCCTCGCTTTCCCGTTTCCCCGCTTTCCCATTTCCCCGCTGTCCCCGTTCCCCCGCTTCCCCGTTCCCCCGCTTTCCCGTTTCCCCCGCTTTCCCCGCTTTCCCGCTTTCCCACTTTCCCGTTTTCCCACTTTCCCGTTTCCCCGCTTTCCCGTTTCCCCACTCTCTCGTACCCTCGCTTTTAGTCCATATGTTCTCCGGAAAATCTATACCCTTCAAAGACTACAGCAATTTTCAGCGAGATTCATTAGTAGAGACACACAGGCCAATGATGACGGCAACCCCCGGTAGCCTTCTTAGGAGCTCCCGAGAATCCACCTTCTCATGGTGATCGGTTCAGCCGATAAGAAATCCTGAGAATTCCCGTCTTTCCCTTGATGAAATCTTCGATTCTCGGTGAGAGGACCACTCAGATAATATTTTTATGGTGGGAGGACCCATCACATGAGAACGACGACCCTCATATGACCCTCCTGAAGCTCTCGAAAACCCATTTCTGAATTTTTGCGGCGATCGGTTCAGGCGTTTGTGAATTTAGCGAATTTCCGATTTTTCAATTTTTTTCCGAGTTTTCGTATTTTCATGGGTGGGGCACTCAAATAAATTTTTTAAGGTAGAAGGACTCATCGCATCGGAGAACTGACCCCCCTATAAGCACCGCTGGATCCCCCAGAACACGCTCCTAAATTTTCACGACGATCGGTTCAGCCGTTTTCGAGTCTATAGGGTACCCCGGACATACAGACAGACAGACGGACATACGTTTTTATATATATAGATAGATCATTATAATCATAGGGAGGACGGAACACTCGGAACGTACCCTCTAGTTGGATGCGGAGCTTTCTCCAATCAAACGAAGCTCGATTCCTGTACGTATCAAGCGGTCCTGGCGGGAAAACGTCGAAAAGCTCCAGGAGCTCAACTTTCTCACTGTCCTGCATCATTCGAGACTCGTCGTACTCAATTTCTGAAGAGGAACAAGGACTGACTGTGCACAGGTGTAGTCGGTTCCGCAGAAAAAGGTCCGGCTGAGAGAGATCACACCGAGGGAGTTATGGGTCGGTGACGGGTGAGCCGGCTTGAATGCGGAAGCGGGAAAGATCGATCCTCGACTCGATAATTTTCCGCTCCGCGTGAACCCATAGAGGACCGGTGGATCCACCGATGAAGCGACGGCTTGTCGAGTTGTTATTCCGTTTGTCTATTCCCGTGCAAACGTGCAGAGCCTCGGCGGCGCACAGTGGTCAAAAATCGATTTCTAGGTGGACAAAATTATTCGGTCGTTTCTCGCCCATATCTCAAACTTGAATGGTTTAGACTACCCGATACGATGAAAATGAGGGACGGATGACCCCCCACAAGGACGCACCGACCCGAAGAGTTGCGATTTGTATCGATACGACCGAGGGAAAATTCTTTCGTGGCCGACAATAGGCGAAAACCTAAATTGCTCATTTAGGACCTTTGCCCCGGCTTGCCCCGGGAATTTTTTTTTCTAAAAGCTCCTCATGCCTTCCGCTTTTCAAAGCACATCTCCGATTTCTGCGCATTTTTGCGCTAAGGGCTTTTAAAAAAAAAAAGTCTAATTTTCGCTGATTTTAGGTCTTCATCGGAGACATCGAATTATAGCCGGGCATGCTTCAGACGAGATGGCCTGGGCTGTCTTAGAATATTTTTTCCTCTCTTTTACTGCTCGTGGGTGACCATAGGCGGAGATACCGGGATGCAGAATTCGCTACAGGCTTTGATCCGCTTCGATTGTGGAGAAAGATTTCCTCTTTTACAATAGCATGGATATGGATCCCGATCGGTGCTCGCGATTCGGGGGCGAAGCGAGTCATCTCGGCGATCCGACATCCAACAGCTCGTTTCCAGTATTACCGCCGAAAAAGCGATCTCTTGAGCGCCAGCAGACGATGTTCCGAGTCTGACTCACGGGCAAGCT
>NW_003805463.1:1163667-1169575 GCF_000255335.2 Galendromus occidentalis
CTGGCGCGGTCTCCACTTCTGTAGGAAATTCGAAAGTCAAGCAGGAAACCACGTGCATCGGGGTCGCTCTTCGTTGTGCGCTCTCGGGCTAAGCTTCACTGTGCATCGAGACTTTGTAAATCAAATATCGTCTCCGCGGGCGAGCTGGAGGCCGGAAACCCTTTCCGAGTCTCACGCCTCATTCGGGAAACAGAACTCTATCGAAAAAATCATCGAAATAATTTTGTCCACCTAGTAATTGATTTTTGACCACTGTGCGGCGCCGGTGCCGCTCGTTCGGGAGGAGGCGGAGGCTCGATAATGATGCCGGAAAAATAAGCAGGAACTCGGCTTTGATTTCTTGATCCTCCAGAGCATACATTAACCACTCTCTGAATCCAGCCTCGGGAGCATCCGAATATAACCGGCACCCCGAACCTTGGATGGGTCTTTCAGCCCACAGAAAATTAGTTTTCGAGCTCAGATTTCGATGATTCATCAGGTAGTCAATTTCTGCTTATCGCCGTGTGGCTTTACATGGTATTCGTCATGCATACATCGATTTTCAAAAAATAGATTAATGCTCTCATTTTATTATCCTTGAAAGGAATCCTGGCGCATGACGAATGTAGTAATTTCGATTCATTCGCCCTCCGTGCTTTTTTTTCAGGTGAGCCGATGTGCCGAAGCGAGAGACCGGGGCGCTGGAAGACACAGCGGAAGATCAAGATCCGAAGGCCAGGAGTCTTCACGATCACTTGAGGGATCCCCTCCGGTGCGCTCTTTTCGATTTCTGTCTGAGGCAGATTTCAATTATAGCATGTTCGGATGCCATAGGTTTCAAGGTGTTGGAATAATCTCTCCATCGACTCCATGGGTATCACCTAGGTTTCACGAACTACGGAGCGTATTTCTACCTTCTGAACGGCCACGAAAATACGGGGAACATGTCCATGATTGTATGCGGTGCCGACAGGCCGGTATGCGGCCTCCGATGGGGGCTCTGAACCTACGGTCGGAGGCCCCCAGTATAACATTGGACATCAAGGGAATCTCTTCTTCGGAACGTGGAAGTAGGTTGAGTCAGGGCTTTTACCATGCTCCTGTAGGGGATTCCCGTCAGGCTCCCCGATGAATTTCTGTCAGAAAGCCCCGATGTCGACTGCAAGCTGAGTAACGAGTCCCGGTCTCCATCAACAGGGGAGGATTCGCTGCCTCGATTTCTCGACGGAATCTCTCCCCCGGCATGAAGCCCGAATGACAATTTCTATAAAATCGGATCTCGGAAAGAGTCGATATTCGTGCGCGACGCGGAATATTAGGAAAGTTCGTCAACATTTGCTCACATTCCTCAAGGTCACGTTTTGACCATGGAGGAAGTCGTGTAGAGGCATCTCCATCCTCCCCGCATCTCCTTTGACTGAGACCGGCCGTGAGCCCGCTGTCTGACGGCGGCGGCTCCGTTCGCTGGCGGTGAAAAGAGCCCCGGGTTGGGCATCCTTTCCACAGATCCTCCTCCTTCGGGTGGTTTCGTTTTCATCCTGTTTCTCAAGATGGCGCTTATTCTCCTCTGTCGGTGTTGCATGTCGCTCCAATGGAAACATAAAAGCCACGAACGGAAGCACTTCGTTCAAGTTTCCGGGAATTTTCCCCAGTGAATCAGTCGAAATTCGTCCTCTTGTTCGATTCGGAGCGCTCCTCGTGATTCAGACCAAGATACCCTCAAGAAATTAATTCATGGAGCCTTTGGGGATTCGGAGGTTCAGTGCGCGGAAAGAGGAAACTCAGAGAGCTATGCTCGTAGACGGCCATGAATGATCCCAGATCGAAGACAGGATCGATCTTGTCGAAGGAGTGAACCCGACGAGACAGATCTGGCGACTCATATCGCTGTTCCGCCAGTTTCGAACATCGGCGCACACCGCCCATGTCGTGATTGAGTTCCACTTGATGCGATTACGGTCCAAAGATGACTTGCGCGAGAGCCACGACGCGCGGCCTTTCTTTGGACCTGAACTCGCCGTTCGGTCCACAGGTATCGGACCTCCGAAGCCCCGAAGATATCAACCTTAACCTCTATAATTTCGACAAGGTTGACGCGCTCAACTGTCCATACGTGTTGACTAGTCCCAGATCGCTTGAAGCTTGTGCAAATCTAGGAATCAAACCTGTTGAACTCTTGTCCAAGTCTTTCGAAGAGTTCAGAGATGAGCTACCCAGCTATACCCCATTCGAAGAGGTCAAACATCTTTACAAGCTATTCGAAATCCAGCGTACGAGTGAGTACCCCCAATTTCCCGGAATATTCATTCGCTTATCCTTGAGTTTGTGGTTTGCTGTGATTTTGTGAGCTGATCCTTGGGGTTTGTATTCTGCTTCGAACCTGTAACTCCGCCGACGCTTCGCCTCACTGCTTTTTCCGGCACCCGAGTACTCATGCTCTTGATTCGGTTAATCGCTATTGCAGAGAAACTAGAGAGATGTCGAAAAGAGCGCGAATACATCATCCAGATGGAACGCCTGAAAAGACACCGATCGCAATCAGTCTCACCGGGACGTCGACGAAATCGAATAGACATGCCGGTGCTGGAAGTTGTTCTGTCGGGAAGTTCAGGTACGTTGTTGACCTCCGCAACGCATCAGAGCAAGTGGTGCCAGGAGACTCGCTGAACCAGCCTTAGTGCGAGTAAGCTGAATATGGACTGAGTCGCGCCACTTTCCGTATTTGCAGATGAAGACAAGAACAGCAGCGCGAGCCATACAGAAGCCCAAACGCCTGAAACGCCCCCACAGATTTCGACTCCTGGAGGAGATTCTCACACAACCGCAGAAAGTTTAGACAACGACAATCTGAGCGTAAGTTTCCCTCCGTTTTCGGTCCTCTCGATCACTGCAGCCTTCAAGCGTCTCGCTTTCATTTGACGAAACCAATCTCTTGAAACGATCAACCATTCGACGAAAATTTTGATTTGTGGTTCAATTCCGTTCGTATCTCTCCAATCAAGGTTGAGGATGAAGTGATATCTCGACCGACCGGCAGTCTACCGCGAAGTAAGAGCACGCCTGCATCGCCCTTCCACAATGCTCAAGGACTCCAAATGGGTCTACTCGCCATAACTTCCAGCAAAGTGATTACTCGTCTCGAAGATAATCCTCGCTGCAGAGTCAAACTCCCTCCCAAGGTATTTCGTGCCTCTTAAGGATTTTCGTTTTCCTGAGTAATGTCTTATTCAGAGCTCTACGCTTGATCGAATTTTGCTGAAACTTTCACCCGCCAGGATATTCGGCTGCTGGAAATCATGGTGAAACGGAGAGAGGCCGAACTGGAAGCCGAAGAGAAGCGGCGCCGGGCCCATGAGCAGTGGGAATGCGAGCGGGAAGAGCTCAGGAGACGTCGAGAGGAAGCTGCGAAAACCAGGAGTCTCAAGCGCTCTAAGGAGAAGAACAGGGAATGCGTCAATAATCAAGTGAGCGAACGTTTGCCCCCGGCCGCTCGCATTCCAAAAGCCTCAAACGGGGGCGAAGGGCGATTCATGATTTGAAATCAAGTTCGAAACAGCTATCGGCTATAAGAATTCGGGACCACGGGAAAATGGAAAAACTGGGAGTACCATTCGCTTGTTGATCGTATCCTCTGGCGGTTCGGGCTGGGCTCTCTTTCTCAGGTGTGAGACGGTAACACCCTTCTAACAGCCCGCTCGCCTCAGTGGCACGAACGTATCGTTCCTTATCAGCGGTCTCGGACACAGTTGCTCCTGGGTGTGGCACAAGGCAAACGGAGGGGCTACATGGGTCCCAACTTTTGCTTATTAGTTTCTATGCTATCCAAAGCAATCACATTATGCAGAGAGTGGATCTCGGGCACGGGACCACCGATTCTGGGTTATCTATCCCGATTGCGCACCCATTCGCTATGCGTTTCAAGTGCAAGAATGAGCAGCGATCAATGATGGTTTCGCTCCTCAGCCCAATTTCGAAGAGTAGATTTTTTCTACTGCCGATTTCTCCGAATGATGGTCGACCTCTGTTCCAGAAACGAATGTACAAATCTCAACCAACAACTCCCGATTGGATAGCTAGTGTATGCACATCATCGAGGACTTCCCACGAAAACCTTTCTCACATAGAACGGATGAAAAAATCTACGCCGAGACCTGGAGAGTTGAGCGAGCGCATAGCCAAAATGCATCTTCAATTGCAACAGGGGTGCGAACGCGACGGAATCTCAGTACGAAGCGTAAGTTCTACAGATGATCATTTGCCGCCGGAAGTCGACCTGACTGCCGGGACTGGCAGACAGAGCTTTCGCCGATTTCACTCAATCGATCGAATCGTTCCACAGACTACAGATGAGCGCTTACGCGCGGCTGGGGAACGGGTTCGAAACCGTGTGAAGGAACTTGAGGCGAAAATCCGGGAGAAGGACGAGAGGGCTCAAGAACGAGTCAAAGTTCGCCGCTGTGAACGTGAAAGAGAGATGCAACGCAGCTCGTGAGTAGAAGATTCCTCCCTTCAAGCAGGGGCCCGGATAGCGGGATTCGACGCGGAAGACTCGGAAAGTTCGCGAAATCAGTTTCCTGGGACATTCGTTTGAATTTGGCTTACCATCGAACTCTGATCCTCGTTTGAAACAAGAATCATCAGGGAGGAACTAACCTTCTTCCGCGCGCTTCACCCTTCAAAAATAGCTTACCTGCTTTCTGAGAGGAACGAGGAAAATATACAGAATACTCATCGCCCGCTCCCCCGCCTACGGGTCTAGCTAATCCATCCTGCAAGTCAGTCTGACATCAGGAACCCCGCGAAACTTGAGAATACCAACGGTGAAACTTCCGCCTGCTTGGAATGGAGCGTCACAAAGCGAAACTCCCCAAGACGGGAAACGCTTGTTTCGCTCACAGCGCCACAGAGGTGCGAAACGACATGGATTATTACTAGGCGTTGCAACCGCGGTTAATAACCGCAGTTGCGGTTTTTCTTTAATATGGGACTCTATGGGGACAGCGAATAACCGCAGTCAATAATCGCGGTTTTTCATTAGATTCGCGTTTTTTTGCAAAGCCTGGTTATTACTCAATTATTTCGTCGCTTGGGATATATGCGATTTATTCAATTTTGTGCAGCATCGCTTCACATCGATAGTGGTTTCCCCTTGGATCTCTGACGAGCATCATATCGAACAGATTGACTTGATTGGTAAGATCAGCGATATATACAATAGACTCTAGCGCAACTCTTGTGCGACGTGGAGTTGTCGACAGTATTCGCCCGTATGCGTGCAGGAAGTTGGGGCTCCAGATTGAGTCTCGAGAACCGGCTCCTCTCGTGGCTTGTAGAGCCTCAAGGCGTTCGGTATCTTGAGATGGAGCTGCGTGAGAGCTCTCCGATTGCGATTCGAACGGCAAGTTTTCCCTTATGCCGAACCATTATAGAACAAAATAAACTCCGACAACCATCCGGAGCTGAAGCTGCGTGAGTCGCCGAGAATAGGGTCGGGCTACGACACTTCGGCAGCAGTCGGAAGTTTCGGAACACCGCGACAGACTACCACCACGGAGCAACACTGCGAGAAGCAAAAACGCCTCTTCTGAAGCCAGTGCACTCCAACGGCATTTCGGTCTTCTGTTGATATCGAGGGTCCGAGCTCCCGGCATACATTCTGGTACCGACGGGATTTGAACCCGCGTCTTCTGTAGTTGCCCGATGCATGTCAGTGCATTGGCTACAACAGACGCCTTCGTCCGGTCGGCCACGACACCTAAATTGTATGTGCCTCGAAACGCCTAGCCCAGCTCTCTCCTAGCAACTCACGAGCAACTCCAACAGGAAGGGAGGATCGATGAATGACTTGAACGGACCTTCATGACGAGGGAACGATTCCCTCGACATCACATCTGACGACAGGCAAGGAGATCTAACGAGAGGGGTA